>NC_052160.1:9524526-9824526 GCF_902713615.1 Scyliorhinus canicula | reverse complement strand
AGGTAGCTAATGGCTTCCTTTCAGCCTGCCCTGCTTCAGCCTTCCCTCTACCCTCAAGGGATTTGAAAATGAAATGAAAATCGCTTATTGTCACGAGTAGACTTCAATGAAGTTACTGTGAAAAGCCCCTAGTCGCCACATTCCGGCGCCTGTTCGGGGAGGCTGTTACGGGAATCGAACCGTGCTGCTGGCCTGCTTGGTCTGCTTTCAAAGCCAGCGATATAGCCCAGTGTCGCCCCAGTCCTCAGCAGACGCCTCCTGCTGCCCAAAACCCCGTTGCTGCCCTCTTGGCTGGACAGCGATTCCCAAGGGCTTTCTGGTCGATGTTTGGCGCCCAACATTAAAATGAGGCCTGGGAGTTAAAATCTCCCCAGGCACCCTCAGGACCAGCTTGCTTGCCTGCTGCAGTAGATACACTCTGCACTCGCCCAAAGTTAAAATCTGGGGCATTTAAGTTTTTGTCATGCCCTATTCTCCTGAAAGACAAATCATTGACTCAGATTGATTTGGGTGTTATTAAAAAAAAAAATTATGCAACTATGTATTTAGACTTTTACAATCAGGAACCATGCTATACTATAAACTATACTACACACAATCGTATAAACCACACTACTCAGTGTGTGCGTGTGAAAAGATCACACTGATATTGAAATCCCTTCCTGGACAGTCCCTGCCAACATTCAGACTTTAAAAAATAAATTTAGAGTACCCAATTCATTTTTTTTCCAATTAAGGGGCAATTTAGTGTGGCCAATCCACCTACCCTGCACATCTTTGGGTTGTGGGGGCGAAACCCGCGCAAACACGGGGAGAATGTGCAAACTCCACCCGGACAGTGACCCAGAACCGGGAACGAACCTGGGACCTCGGCGCCTTGAGGCAGCAGTGCTAACCACTGTGCCACCGTGCTGCCCCCACCAACATTCAGACTTGAGCACATCTGTTAACAAAGTTACTGAATTGCTTCATTGTTAAATGCATTTTTATAAATTGTCCTATCGGATTGCATTGAATTTGCCTGGCAGAGGGCATAAATTATATTCCATTGATAGTAATATGAATGTTGGGCGGCACGGTGGCGCAGTGGTTAGCACTGCTGCCTCACGGCACCAAGGACCCGAGCTCGATCCCGGCCCCGGGTCACTGCGCGTGGAGTTTGCACGTTCTCCCCGTGTCTGCATGGGTCTCCCCACAGCTCTCGTGACAACATGGAGTCAACAGGTGTGTTGCAACCCAGTTACAGTAGGTGAAGAATGTGGTTATATGAACCCCATTTCTCATAACAGTCCTCCGAGTAACACCTTCCAGCCAGTGTCAACACTAAGGGCCGGGATTCTCTGTTGCAAATCTGTCCTGCTGCCGCTGCTAGTGAGGACGGGGAATTTGGCCGTGACGTTCGCTGGTGGTGGGGTTCTCTAATCCCGCTGCTTGTCAATGGGATTTTCCATTGAAAACACCCCATGCCACTGGGAAACCCGGGGAGGGCGGGGATGTCCTCCTGGAAGGACCTTGAATCCCGCTGCCAATGAACAGCAGAAGAATTCCAACCCTAAACCCTGGAGAGATTACAGCAAACTAGCCACATTGCCCTTCTACATCCCATGCTGCCTAACAGGATCACTCATCGTTAAATGTAGGTTTCAGATCCTTGTGAGAGCTTTGACAAATTTAATCAGCAAGTGTATAATGAATCGGCACGAGGTGTGGGGGGGATTAGAGACCCTGATTTGAGGGGTTTTCTCTTCCACACACACCGTTTATCTTAAAAGCAAGTGCTTGCGCCCATTAAGTCTTATTAACAAAGGCACTCATTTATAATTGATGCCCCATGTGTTACATTACTCAACAGTGTTAACCTTAATTTTATTCTCTGCTTTGAAACAGCGTGTCCTAGCAGATATTACCAAGAAGGAACCTGAACTTGTGAAAGTATCCAATAATGCCCAACAATATGAACAGGCAGCTAAGGTAAGAAAGTAAATCGAAAGCTGGTGTTTGACGGCTTCAAATGTTGGGTCTATGGTATTGGGATGTTCGTTACTTTTCATCGTCTGTAGATTTCACACAAGGAGCGCCGCCTCTTTCCAAGTTCAAAACAGGACAAGTGTCGGAACATGGCCGAGGCAGTGGGTGGGGTGATCGGTTCAATCCAGAGTTTCTGTTCGATGTTTCCAGAACATGAGCTGTAGGAGCAGGAGGAGGAATTTATCGGTTGAGAAATCTGTCTATGTGATGGCTTACTTTGGGGCTTTAACTTGTTTCAATGCCAGTGTGGCGGTCTGGGTCTTTCTGAACTGGAGGTCCCAGTTAAAAAACATTTTTTTTTACAATTAGAGTACCCAGTTCATTTTTTCCAATTATTGGGCAGTTCAGCATGGTCAATCCACCAGCCCGGCACATCTTTGGGTTGTGGGGGCGAAACCCACGCAAACACGGGGAGAATGCGCAAACTCCACACGGACAGTGACCCAGAGCCGGGATTCGAACCTGGGACCTCAGCGCCGTGAGGCAGCAGTGCTAACCCACTGAGCCACCGGTGCAGTGCTGCCGAAATGTGCTTTGCGGAGCTCGTCCGGGATTTGAACCCGCCAAAGGTCTTTATGCGGCCCACCAAGTCATTAAAAAAAAAAAAAAAACATTTTTTAAGGTTAATGGGGGGGGGGGGGGGGGGGGCTGTTGGGTTACTTACTGGTATAGGGTGGATACGTTGACTTGAGTAGGGTGATCATTGCTCGGCACAAAGTCGAGGGCCGAAGGGCCTGTTCTGTGCTGTACTGTTCTATGTTCTATATGAGGCGCCCAGAATCATAACCGGGTGAAGTAATTATTTTACTTAATATACTATGTGGCCCTTTAAAATTGTGAATTTCTGAATGTGGCCCTTGCACGGAAAAGTTTGCCCACCCCTGCACTAGACCAACGAGCCAATCGCTCCGGAGGTCCCAGTTGCATGACACGTCCGTAAGGAGTGATCCAACCATGGGAATTCCCGAATTTCCAGGTCGTGGACATTGAATGTCTGGTTTTAAAATTTTCTGGCCGGGTTATTCAACTCTTCGCGATCGACAAATGCAGGAAGGAATATCGCTGGCATACCTTTTCTCCCTCTCTTCATTTAAAATGTCTCCCCCCTCCCGTCTCCGATTGCAGGATTACGAACTTGAGGCCGAGATGTTTAAATCGCTAGTCAACCCGGACAATGCACAAATGACTTCCAAAAAACCAAAATTCACATCACCGGCTGACAAGATTAAAGAGGAGGTAAATATTTTGGGCTATTGACCGTGTCACAAAAGGTACGCGTCATGCTGCCAACCTCATTGACTGAATTGCTTAGATTGTAGGTTTTAAGAAATAATAGATAGAAATGAGAAAGGTGGTTTATTCTTGGGCATGGCAACTCAAAACTATTTTAAGTTCGTCAGTGCTTGGGCATCGTGCTGTGCCTCAAAGAATTTACGTGAAATGAAAAGCATCAATAGAAAATAGTGTTGTGTGGTAATAGTTTAATTAAGGAGAGCCAGGTGGATTTGTAAAAGGCAGATGAGAGCTCTCGGGTGCAGAAGGATCTGGTGCCCCAGTGCATGAATCACAAAAGGTTTGTTTGCCTCGGTGCAGCAAGTAATTCAGAGGTCTAATAGAATGTTATGTATCGTGAGGAGAATTTCATTTAAATATTGAATGGCAGAGAAGGAAGGCTGAATGGACTCTTGTAGCTCTGATTTCTTACATTCTTATATGATGTTTTATAAGTTAGCACCAGTTTTCTTCTAGAGCATAGCCGGCATTATATCAGCAAACTGCTTATTATCACAAACCAGGTGAATCTTTATATACCCAACTACTAAGGACATATTGTGTTGTTAATCCACAGGAAACTGCCTTAGCCACCAAATTCACAGCAGTGAAAGCTGTGAATAATCAGAGAATGAAGAATTTAGAGTTTGCACAAAGCTTGTTGAAACAGGTAACAGCTCTTATCATACAGAGAAAAGGTAATTCATTAAAATGGGTGGTGAAAAAATGCACAGCTTCCGACATTGGTTACCGAAGATTAACCAAGATTTTGCCAGAAATGTCCTCCAGGAACATCACCCATTAAAACGGTACCATTGGAGTCAGTATGAAATACAGGCAGTCACAATACAGCTTTACAATGCTTGAGTTACGATGAACGGCACATTATAATAATCTTTATTGTCACAAGTAGGCTTACATTAACACTGCAATGCAGTTACTGTGAAAAGCCCCTCGTCACCACATTCCGGCACCTGTTCGGGTACACAGAGGGAGAATTCAGAATGTCACATTCGCCGAACAAGCACGTCTTTCGGGACTTGTGGGAGGAAACCGGAGCCCCCGGAGGAAACCCACGCAGACACGGGGAGAACGTGCAGACTCCTCACAGACAGTGACCCAAGTCGGGAATCGAACCCGGGTTCCTGGCGCTGTGATGCAACAGTGCTAACCGCTGTACTTAAGACATTTATAAATTTACACCCTTTTGTGGCTTTACAATACCACGCCAGCGAACAGTTGGTCTTTATCGACTGTTACATTCTTTTATTTTCTGCCTTTCACAACATCAGGAAAGAAAAATTGCTTCTCAGATATTGAAGATCTCTCAAACTTTAACAGGACCAAAACTAATGGACTCAGTGGAAACTGTTAAGTCGAATGCCTGTTTTACAAAAAGTTTGAGTTGACTTCTTTTTTAAAAATATTCGTTCTTGGGATGTGGGCATCGCTGGGCTGGGCCAGCATTTATTACCCATCCCTAATTGCCCTTGAACTGAGCCATTCCAGTGGGGTGCAGTTGAGTCAACCACATTGCTGTGGGTCTGGAGTCACATGTAGGCCAGACCGGGTAAGAACGGCAGATTTCCTTCCCTAAAGGACATTAGTGAACCAGATGGGTCTTTGAGGCAATTGGCAACGGTTTCATGGTCATCATTAGATTTTTAATCCCAGATTTCTTTTTAATTGAATTCCAATTTCACCATCTGCCGTGTTGGGATTCGAACCCAGGACCCTAAGAATTACCCTGGGTTCCTGGACTACCAGCCCAGTGACAATGTCACCATGGCGTTCCCACCAAATGGAATCGCCTTCCCACTTGAAAACTACAAAACATCAAATAAGGGGTGATTCTATACTTCTGCCCCTGATGTCACAGCCACAAGTTGACAGAAAGGGAATATTATTTTTCAGTGCAAATAAGGTCCAGGGACCAATCCCCCATTTATAACGTTGTTCCTATGGGAAAGTCAGTTACAATGTTAATCTTACAATGCGGACTTACAAGCGGGTTTCAGGAACCAATTGTGTCGCAAGCTCGAGGATCGCCTGTTCAGTAGATCAAACTCAAAAAAATGACTTCCTGATTTTCAAACACAAATCACAGCTGACCTTTTCTTTTTCATTGCAGCAACCAGAAGTGGAACAAATCCAGCAACAGGTCCAATCAAGAAACTATGCCGCAGGACCCAATGTTCCCTTCAGGCAGGACAAGCTATTGAAAGATGAGATACAACACAGGCAAGAGGTAGAGAACAAAATTAAGAAAGTGCAGCAAGAGATTTCAACCCTGGAAGGCCAAAAGCTCAGGGGGTCCCTGGTCAAGAAAGAGGTTGTCAAAAAGATCGCCGACCCTCAGCTAGACGAGGAGATGCACCGGGTTCAGGAGGCACTAGCCGATGAAGAACTGCAAAGCAAGTCCTTGGGGAATGAGTTGGAGATCTTGCGCCGTCAGCTACACTCCCTGGAGCAAGGGAGGAAGGAGCCGGCCAAGCAGTACGTGGTCAAGGAGGTCCTGCGAATTGAGCAGGACAAGGATCAGGAAAATGAGATACTGAGGCTCAAGGAGGAGCTGGAGGAGATCAAAAGGCAGAAGGCGGCAAAGCAGAGTGACATTCTGCTGCTCCAGAAACGCCTCCGCATTTTGACCGAAGAGAAGAGTAAGGAGCACGAGAAGATCACCGAGAAAGAGGTGTTCAAGGTGAAAAATGACCCGCAGCTCGAGGCTGAGTTTAAACAGCTGCAGGACAGTAAGCAACACGAAAGCCTCCTGCGGCAGCACAAGGAGGAAGAGCTGAGCGTGCTTCAGGCCAAGCTGGTGCGGCTGGAAAGGGAGAAGGCCAAGGAGGAGGAGAAAGTGACGGTGAAGGAGGTGGTGAAGGTGGAGAAGGACGCAAACCTGGAGAAGGAGGTGAACAACCTCCGCCGCAAGCATGAGGACGAGATGGCCAAAAAACGTTCCCACGATCGAGAGATCACCGACCTTGTGAAAAGGATCAAGGTTCTGGAGGAAGAAAAAGCGAAACCTGTTGTTCAAGAGAAGGTGCGAGAGATTGTCCGGCCTGATCCAAAGGCTGAAAATCAGGTGGCTAACCTGAGGAATGATCTGATTGAGCAGCAGAGAAGATACAAAGATGCCGAACAGCAGCTGAAGAGTATCCACGACGAAATTACGCATCTAAAGGATAAAGGCCCAAAAGTAGAGATAAAAGACAACATAAAAGAAATCATTAAATACAAACCGGATCCTGAAACCGAGCAGGAATTGGAGAGACTAAGGGACGAGGTGGTGGACAAATCGCGGCAAGTTGAAAGGGCTGAGGTAGAAATACGTCAACTCCAAAAAGAGATAGACATGTTGAAGAAGAGTAAACCTCAAGTTCAAACAAGAGAGGTTATCAATGAGGTCATTCAGTACCGTGAAAATCCAAAGACCAAAGAGGAAGTGACATTCCTGAAAGCCAAGCTATTGGAGGAGCAGAGAAAACAATTGGAGCAGGAGAGAGAAAAAACGTTGCACGAGGATAAAATCCAATTGAAGCAGAAAGATCTGGCGCAGGTAATAGAGAAAGTGGTGCACCAGGAGGTGGTGAAGGTAGAACAAGACCCAGCCTTAAAGGCAGAATGTGGTTCGTTGGCAAGCGAGATTGAGCAGGAGAGGAGGCAGAAGGAAAATCTGAAAGCACAAATCCAGACGTTGCAACTTCGAAAATCTGACCTGGAGGAGCAGCTGCTAGAGCTCGAGGCAGAGAGGCAGTCTCGGCGGAATGCCGAGCTGGAGGTCAAGAGATTGAAGACCAGGCTCACTGACATGGAGGAGAAAGAGAAAGAGGTCCGAGATAAAGTAACAGTGAAGCAAAAGCTGGTCCTGCAGCAGGACCCTATGCAAGAAAAAGAGGTATCGCTGCTTAAGTTGCACGTGGAAGATGAAAAAATGAACCGAAGCGCCCTTGAAAATGACCTCCACGCCCTGAAACTGAAACAGGTGGAACTTGAAACCAAAAAGGTCAAAGAGAAGAGTATCGTTACGGAGAAAGTTCAAGTGGAGAGAGATCCTGAGACGGAGTTGGAAGTGGAACGTCTACGGAATAACCTGGAGGAAGAGGGGAAACTGAAGCGCAACCTGCAGAATGAACTTGACCACCTGAAAGGCAGACTGTCAGACACCGAATTCAAGGACGCAAAGGGGCAGAAGGACTTGGACCAGCTGAGAGAGGAGAACGCCAAACTGCAGAGGGGGAACCAAAATCTGGTGAACGATTGCAGGTCTCTGCAATCAGACATCCAGGCAACCATCCAGCAAACCCAAGAGGTCAAGTCAGCACCCCCCAACGGTAACACAGGCCTTATGGAGTCAAAATTTGCATCCCTCCAGAAGGAGCTGGATGATCTAAGACAGACAACAGCATCCAAGGATGATGAAATCAAAAAATTGGAGAAACAATTAGCCACAATCAAATCAAAGCGGGAACAGAGGGAGAACAGTTTAAAACGTCACATTGTGGTGATAGACCCAGAAACTGGAAAAGAAATGTCTCCTGAAACGGCCTACAAACTTGGCCTCATCGATAAGGTGATGTTTATCAACCTTCAAAATCAGGAATGTGACTGGGAGGAGATAACCGTGAAAGGTCCGACTGGGACAACATCCGTTCTCTATGATCGCACATCGGGTGCAAAGTATTCCATTGATGACGCTTTAAAGAATGGGATTATTACGGAGAGACAGTTTAAACAGTACGTGAATAAGGAAATTCCCATCCAAGAATTTGTAACCCTGGTTTCGGGAAAATCTGAAGACCCACATTCGGAGTCTCCAGGAATGTTCAGCAAACCCAATGAAGCAAATAATCGTCTTTCAAACGTTTCCACCAGCTCGAGCCAAGAACCCTCATTCCCCTCGACTAAACTAAAACAGCAGCCAATTGGAGGCATATTTGACGTGGATACGGATCAGAAAATGTCCGTCACCAATGCAGCTAACCGGAACTTCATTGACACCGATACCGCCCTGAGACTTCTCGAAGCCCAAGCTGCAACTGGTGGAATTATCTCCGTGAATGATGGGGGCAGGTACGGTGTGCGGAAAGCTGCCGAGCTTGGCCTGATCGACGGAAAGCTTGAAAAGAAGCTATCCACTGCTGAGAGTGCCTACAAAGGTATAGAAGATCCGGCAACCAGGAAACTACTTTCAGTTGCCGAGGCTGCGGATCGTAGCTGGCTGTACCATGAGGCGGCAGAATGGTATCTGGAGGCACAGCACCTGACTGGAGGCCTGATTGACCCCGAAACGCATGATAAAATGTCACTCGCACGAGCAAAATCATCTGGTCTGATAGATGACCGGATGGCCCAAAAGCTCAAAGATGAGACCTCCTACCCTAAAGATCTGGTGGATCCGATTAGCAGGCATCCCATTAACTACAAGGAAGCTTTGGATATATCCATCACTGACCAGGAAACTGGGCTGTTGTTGCTACCTATCTCCTCCAAATCTCCCTAATGCATTTTCCTTCATGCACAAAACCAGGAGCTCCATCGACTATCAACTTATGGACTACTCAAAAACAAAAGAATACTGTGGTTAGAACTATTGAACGAAGCAAGTTGAATTTATTTGGGTGGGGAGGGGCAGCTACACAAATTAATGCCGGTGTTAATGTAAACTGCTATGACTATTCCAGATTTTTTTTTTTTTAGATGCTTTTATATCTTAAAGGACCATTCTTTCTGATTTTCACCGCAGATGTGTTAAATGCAATTAACGTGTGGAAAGGGAAGCCAAAGTAAATTGGCCCATGTCGCAGTTGAACCTTGCGTAATATTTGCCAATAGGTTGCCCCCCAAACTTCAAGTTCAGTGTGCACGTTTAGTGATGTGGAACCCCTACCCGCCCTTCCGAACTCTTGTTTATTTGGTTTTGGTAACTGGAGTGTGCTACCAGCCAGCTGTGTATCAGCCTCACTGCCCTGGGCCAGGCCTGACTCAGCCTAATGCTTCCCCCAAGGAGCAATGGACCTGAGGGAAATGACGTGTCAACAGTCTACAGGCCCCAAAGGAGTCTGTTAGCCTGCGGACAGGGTTATTTGTCCCATCCGTTCCAAAGCAAGTTACTTTAGTCCGGTAAAGGTGCTGGAGCCTTTCAAAAGACCTTTGCGGGGCCCGAGTCCCGCAGAAACCTTTGAAGGTACGAAAGGAGAATTTCTGATGGTTGTGGGGACCAGGCAGAAGATTCACCCATGGTGCTACCTAGCAGAATTTCAATGGCCAAATCAGAATTTAATTGCCGACAGATGCCACCATAAAATCGGACTCCTCACTCTGTCGATATAGTTTTCCGGGCCTTTAACATCCCAAGGATTTTGAGGTCTTTAACTATCGTGCGACGCATATTGAGGAAGATAAAGCAAATCAGGAAAAGGTGATTCATGACATGATTCCAGACACCAGAAAACCCCTCAAGTTGTTGTATTGCAAAAAAAAAAAACACACCAGCTTTCACTTCCAAATTCTATTTTTTGCCCGTAGGCAATTTAACAATTATGGCCGAGACGCATGTCCCACCAACCAAATGTGTGGGGGGTGGGGGTGCAATTGAGCAAATGTATTCATTCTGTTTTAGGAATCAAAGATGTTTTCATGTGGGGGAAATGGGGATGGAACACAAATATACCAAATACAGAGAGGTTGATCGGAAGGGCCCAAACCCAAACCTCATTTTCCAAGGGATTGTGAAGCAAATCCACTTCAAAAAATTAATGGATGCGTCGAGCAATTTTTGTAGCCCCTTTTGTAAGAACAAGTTTTGGTGACCACCTTTCTAAAAAAAAAATTAAGAAAATAATACATTTTGCATGTATTCAGTACATTTAGTATATGTATTCGGTAACTTGACTGTAACTTTCATTTATGGTAACCTTTCTTTCAGGGGATACAATAATTATAAAGGGGTCTGTTTATTTATGTTAAGAGAAATAATAAAAGAAAAATCTGTTCTGCTGCCTGCCCCTCTTAATGGAGTTTTTTGTTAAAGAAATGTTAGGATGGGAGGAGTGTTTGCAAATCAACAAACCAGCGTGTCACCGGTACAGTCAGTCATGCTTTTTATCTCTCGTATGCAAGCAGTTTATTATTCAATCTTGGAATGCGGGCATCACTGGCAGTGCCAGCATTATTGCCCATGCCCTTCAGAAGGTGGTGGTGAGCTGCTTTCTTGAACCGTGGCAGTCCTTCAGGTGTAGGTACACACACTGTGCTGTTAGGGAGGGAGTTCCAGGATTTTGCCCCAGTGACACTGAAGGAACGGCAATATATTTCCAAGTTAGGGTGGTGAGTTACTTGGAGGGGAGCCTCCAGATGGTGGGGTTCCCAGGTATCTGCTGCTCTTGTCCTTCTAGATCAGGGGTGGGCAAACTTTTCCGTGCAAGGGCCACATTCAGAAATTCACAATTTTAAAGGGCCACATAGTATATTAAGTAAAATAATTACTTCACCCGGTTATGATTCTGGGCGCCTCATATAGAACATAGAACAGTACAGCACAGAACAGGCCCTTCGGCCCTCGATGTTGTGCCGAGCAATGATCACCCTACTCAAGTCAACGTATCCACCCTATACCAGTAAGTAACCCAACAGCCCCCCCCATTAACCTTAAAAAAATTTTTTTTTTTTTTTTAAATAAAATTTTTTTTTTTAAATTAAAAATGTTTTTTTTTAAATTAAAAAAATGTTTTTTTTTTAAATTAAAAAAATGTTTTTTTTTAAATTAAAAAAATGTTTTTTTTTAAAAATGACTTGGTGGGCCGCATAAAGACCTTTGGCGGGCTGCATGCGGCCCGCGGGCCGTAGTTTGCCCACCCCTGTTCTAGATTGTGGTGGTCTACAGTTTGGAAGGTGTGTGGTGTAGGTTCGCCCACAGTGCTGTGAAGAGTAAGGAGTTCCTCCAGGCTTTTGATATCATAGAATCCCTGTGCAGAATGAGGCCATTTGGCCCATCGAGTCTGCACCAACCGTCTGGAAGAGCGCCCTACATCGGTCCACGCCTCCACCCTAACCCTGCAACCCTATAACCCCACCTAACCTGCACATCCCTAAACACTTAGGAGCAATTTAGAGACCAATCAGAATTAGCACCTTCATGGATCCAAAAATGTACCAAAGCGGTTTTCAACCGTTTAAGGGTGTTTCAAATGTTACCATAATTGCAACACCAAGGGAAACAAAACAGCTAACTTGTCCCCAAACTCTCCCAAAGAGCATTAACGTAAAGGAGAAAATCGCATATGATTAAGCTGGAAGAAAACATGAAAAACAAATTGCGGCAACCCTTTACAAGTATGTAAAACATGAAGAGATTAGCGAAAGTTAGAACCAGGGAAGAGAAGAAAGAAACTAGCAGAGACGTTTGAACAAATATTTTGTAGCTATCTTCATGTGGAAGACACAAAGGAAACGGAGGGAACTGTGAGGAACAATGCATCAAATGAAGTTTTGAGAAATTGTTAGCAAGGGAAAAATGTTTTGGAGGAATTAAAAGGATTAAAAGCCAACAAATTGTTTTGATCCGATTGCCTACACGATAGGGTTTTGGAAGAGTTGACGGGAGAGAGAGATGGTGTTCAGTTTTGATCTTCCCTACATTCTAGATATGGTCCCCTTGGATTAATAATAATAATCTTTATTGTCACAAGTAGGCTTACATTAACACTGCAATGAAGTTAGTGTGAAAAGCCCCTAGTCGCAACATTCCGGCGCCTGTTCGGGTACACGGAGGGAGAATTCAGAATGTCCAAATTACCTAACAGCACGTCTTTCGGGACTTGTGGGAGGAAACTGGAGCCCCCGGAGGAAACCCACGCAAACACGGGGAGAACATGCAAACTCCGCACAGACAGTGACCCAAGCCGGGAATCGAACCTGGGACCCTGGAGCTGTGAAGCAACAGTGCTAACCACTGAGCTACAGTGCCACTATATGGATTATAAGGCAACGAGAAAAGCGGGGGAGAGAAAACAAGAAGCGACAGGCCAGTTAGCCTGACATCATAGGGAAAGTGCTAGAACCTATGATTAAGGATGTGGTAACAGGTTAGAAACATAGAAAATATGAGCTCGAGGAGGCCATTCAGCCCGTCGAGCCTGCTCCACCATTCATCATGATCATGGCTGATCATCAAGTTCATACCCTGATCTCGCCTTCCCTCCATATCCTTTGATCCCCTTTGCCCCAAGAACCCATTCCTCTCATGACAAACTTAATTTTCTTCAAATGAAGAAACTCAGCAAGGTTTTGCTCCCAAGACCTGGTGTGTCTGAGGACGGCCAGTTTAGCAAAATTCTCCTCCGGGCTAACAGGGATGCAAAGGCCACAACATCGGCTTCTTCCCCCACCAGAGCACCCGCATCTCCAGGCACTCCGAAAATAGCTACCCATGGGGAAGGCGTGACTACCCAATACCTTAGACAATGCATCAGTGACTGTACTCCAGAACCCCACCAACTTCGGGCAGGCCCAGAACATGGGGGTATGATTCGCTGGAGACTCAACACACCGCACTCAATAATCAACCACTAGGGAGAATCAGCTCAACCTTACCGGTGTCATATGTGCTCTGTGTTCAACCTTAAACTGAATAAGACTATATCTGGCACATGACGAGGACATGTTAATTCCTCCGCAGCGCTTCTTCCCAAATCCCTCCTCACACCATACCTCCTAATTCTTCCATTTTTGTTGTACAGCAATCATGGAAGCTTGAAGGGGCAGGTTTAGCACAGGGCTAAAGAGCTGGCTTTTAAAGCAGACCAAGGCAGGCCAGCAGCACGGTTCAATTCCCGTACTAGCCTCCCCGAACAGGCACCGGAATGTGGCGACTAGGGGCTTTTCACAGTAACTTCATTTGAAGCCTACTTGTGACAATAAGCGATTTTCATTTCCCCCTTCTTGGCCAGCCCAGCATGCATGTCGGAGATCTCGCCATTCCCAATTTCATCCCCTGAAAGGAGCCTATCCTGTAATCCTGGGGATGGCAACATTGGGAACGAGCCCACCTCCTTTCTCATTGGGCAATCGGTAAGCCTCCGCTAACAGTCAAGTCCGCAAATTTCCTGCCCAGAAATAGGTCTTTGAAGCATTTGATCCCCAAATGGTCCCACTCCCGAAACTTGGCATCTAATCTAGCTGGGATAAATCTATGGTTACCACAGATTGGGGCCTTCATACTCTCTAGGCCAAACTGTAGCCGGCGCTGATTCCACACACTTTGTTTGGTGAGAATAGCAGAAGAGCCGAAGCCAGTGTGTGAACCCTCCTCCATCCTGCACCATCCCTGCCCCCCTTTTGTGATGTTGAGCTTGTATCCAGAAGAGGAGCCAAACTCACTCAGAATCCCTGAGATCTTAGCAAGCGATTCCATGGGATTAGAAATGTACAACAGGAGGTCATCCACATTTAAAGGGATCCGGTGCTCCACTCACCCTCGTTCAATACCACTCCATTCCCTAAACAACCAGAGAGTCATCGCCAATGGCTCAATCACAAGGGCACATAGCAAAGGAGAGATTGGGCACCCCCGTCTAGTCCCACACTGCAAGGCGAAGTTCTCAGAGTTAACCCCATTGGTGTAGATGCTTGCTTTTGGGCTTGTACAGCAGTCTGACCCAGTCCACAAAGCCTTGTCCAAACCCAAACCACTTCAATATGTCAAACAAGTGAACCCAATCCACTCGGTCGAATAACTTCTCGCCATCCATCGACACTACAACTTCCATCCCACTTCCTCCAGCAGGCATCATAAGTCATCTAATAGCCTCCACATATTAAGGTGGTAATATTCTGCCTTTTGAGATCCAGGTTTGGTCGTCTTCAACTACACCCGGAACTCACCCCTGTAGCCAAGGTCTTAAACAGGAGCTTCCATATTCCGGAGCGAGATCGGACAATAAGATCCAGTGTTCTGGATCCTTGTCCTTTTTAGGATCAGAGAAATGGGGACGTGACGGAGGACACCCTTCTCCAGCGCTTCATTGTACATATGCACCAGCAACAGACCCAGCAGCGCGCCAAGACATTTGTAGAATTCTGTTGGGAATCCGTCTGGGCCTGGGGCTTTCCCAGACTGCATTGACCTCCCGTAGATCTAGTGGCACCCCCACCCTCGGAACTCTAATCCATCCAAAAAGCGCCATCTTGACTCGTCCCCTGACGGAGGTTCTGATTGGTATAGTCTCTGGATAAAAGGAATCAAAAATTTCATTGATCCCTTCTGGGTCTGTTACCTCCCTATTCCTCTCGTCCCTCAGCCTGCCCATGTCCCTGGGCGCCGCCCGTTTCCTCAGTTGGTGAGCGAACATCCTGCTGGCCTTCTCCCTGTGCTCATACATTAAACTTTTAGCTCTGCACATTTGGCTCACTGCCTCATCAGAAGTGACCTGATTAAAATCCAGCTGGAGGTTCTGGCATTCCTTTAATATTGCCTGATCAGGTGATTGCCTCCAACCTTGTCTGCTCCTCGCTCACCACCCTCAGCCTGTGTGCCTGGATCGAGACGAGTTCTTCCCTAACCACGGCCTTCAGTGCCTCCCATAGCACCCGGCAGAATCGTTCCCTGAGTCATTCTGATCCACACAGTTACGGACAGCCCGTTCTATCCTTTCACATATTCCCTCACTGACAAGATCTATGCCCAGCCTCCACTGGGGACTTCGGTCTGCAGGTACATGCAGCTGAAAGTGATGCACAGAGCACACCTAACCAGAGCCTGAATGAGCAGGTTCTTCCCGAGGTGGAGGACAAATGTGAACGGTGCCAGGGAGGCCCGGCCAACCACACCCACATGTTCTGGGCCTGCCCCGGGCTTGCCGGGTACTGGACAGCCTGTCGAAGATTGTGGGGGTTGAAGGTGGAGCCACGCCCAAGAGTGCCAGTCTTCGGGGGTATCGGACCAGTCAGAACTACATATGGGGAATGGGGCTGACGCCCTGGCTTTTGCTTCCCTAATCGCCCACAGGAGAATCCTGCTCGGTTGGCGATCAGCAGCACCACCCACGGCTGCAGACCGACTGGCAGACCTGTCATAATTCTCCACCTGGAGAAGATTAAGTTCGAGGGTCAGAGGATGGCTTCCACAAAGCGTGGAGGCCATTCACCAACTTGTTCCAGGACCTGTTCGAGGCCAACAGCCTATAGAGCGGAGGGAGTGGGGGAAGCATGGGAGCCAACGGGACGACAGGGAACTGACAGGGAAAGGGGGGCGAGGCCGAAGAAAAAGGCAAGGAGGCCGGAAAATGGCTGACACAAAGGCCAGGGGGTCTAGAACAGGCCACAAGGAAAGGAACCCCCAAAGAAACACCTAAATCAGGATGGGAGAGGGGAGAAAAGCAGTGCGGGTGGGTGGAAGGGAAGGGCACAGCTCTCACGTAAAGAGCAGAAAATTGTACTTGTATGGTAAGGATCCCAGGAAAGGACCCAGAAACAATGAATGGAGGGGAGAAAATCGGTAAGGAGGAAAATGACTGGTACATTGTAATGGATGCATTTATCCTTATTGAATGCAGTGTATAAAATGTAAAAACCTCAATAAAAACATTTATAAAAAGATTGGGAATCAATGAATATGGGGGGAGGATCGCGATGCACAATGGGAGTCGATGAAGAAGATTGGCCACGATCTTACACAATGGGTCATACCGCCTGCTGCTAGTTCTGAAGTTCAGCCGTACCAAGTCGTGAAAGGTTGAATTTTAAAGCCGAGAGAGAGCATTGACAACAGCGAATGCAAGAATGGCAAGGGGAGAGTCAATTTAAAATCAAATGAGGCAGCAGATGGCAATGAGCGAATAAATTGACAAATCAGACGGTGGATTGGAACTGGGCCTGGGGCAGGGTGAGCAGCAAACGCCGAGGAATTGAGAACTCTGTGGATTGGGAAAGAAAAAGAACGAATTTGAGAGTTGTAAAAGGAACCATAGGACAATAGACATCAGTGAAGCAGGAAACCAGTCAATAGAAATGAGGGAAGTTAATATTAAACTGAATACACTGGTGGTTTCTACTAAAGGGCTAAGCAGTGAACAAGAAAATTAATTAATCAGCACAACCAGCAGCATTTCGTGCCATGTCAAATGATAAAAGCAGATTTTTAAGCTGCTTATTGTGGTTGTGAGCTGCGTTTATCTTAATCTAATCTGCTCTCGTCATCACAGATGTTAATTTATATAGCATCTTTAACATGAATGACGTATTTGCAAGACCTCTCTCAGGAACAGGCATTCTAGAACAAAATACGACACCGAGAGTCACACCGGGAGATATTGGTTTAGGCGACTAAAAGCTTGGTCATGGGTAAGTTTTAAATAGTATCTTAGCGGAGGAAAGCGAGACAGAGGTGCAGGGAGCCAGGGCAAAGCCATCAATGGTGGAGAGAATAAAATGGAGGATGCAGAGGAGGTTCACAAGAATGATCCCTGGAATGAAGAGCTTGTCGCATGAGGAACGGTTGAGGACTCTGGGTCTGGACTCGGAGTTTAGAAGGATGAGGGGGGGATCCTATTGAAACTTACAGGATACTGCGAGGCTTGGATAGAGTGGACGTGGAGAGGATGTTTCCAATTGTAGGAAAAACTAGAAGCAGAGGACACCATCTCAGATTAAAGGGACGATCCTTTAAAACAGAGATGAGGAGGAATTTCTTCAGCCAGAGAGTGATGAATCTGTGGAACTCTTTGCCGCGGAAGGCTTTGGAGGCCAAATCACTGAGTGTCTTTAAGACAGAGATAGATAGGTTCTTAATTAATAAGGGGGTCAGGGGTTTTGGAGAGACGGCAGGAGAATGGGGATGAGAAAAATATCAGCCATGATTGAATGGCAGAGCAGACTTGATGGGCAGAGTGGCTAAATTCCACTCCTAATTCTTATCGTCTTACAATGCACAAGATGCCAGAATTGGAGTAGTGCCGATATCCTGGAGAGTGTTGACATACGAAAATAAAATAATAGGAGCCCACTCCAACATTCAATAAAATCATGGCTGATCTAATTTCAATCTCAAATGTGGGGTTGGAGGAGGTTAGAGGGAGGGGTGACACCTTGTTGAAAACCATAAACAAGGTTGACAATGTAAAAATCAGGACATTGCTTGCCCGGGAGGTCAAAGAGCAGTACAGCACAGGAACAGGCCCTTGGGCCCTCCAAACCTATGTCGATCAAGCTTTCCTATGTAGACCAACCACCTGCATCCTTCTATACCCAGTCTGTTCATGTGCCTATCCAGATAAGTATTAAAGATCACAAACATATCTGCCTCAACCACCTCTCTTGGCAGTGCATTCCAGGCCGCCATCACCGTGTGTAAAAAAACTTCCCCGCACATCTCCACGGAACCAGTTGGAACTGCAATTAAATGGTACCAGATGGTAATAAGGCAACAATATATGCTAATTAGTAAAATAGAATGCCCCTCCACCAATAATACGATCTGCAGAAATTTCGCCCATTCGACTTTCCTTGTCAAATTACTCCTTTCAAAGTATAACACCTCACACTTTTCAGGATTAAATTACATCAGTCACTTTTCTGCCCTTCGACCGGGCTGTTTAGCTCACTGGGCTAAATCGCTGGCTTTGAAAGCAGACCAAGGCAAGCCAGCAGCACAGTTCGATTCCCGTAACAGCCTCCCCGAACAAGCGCCGGAATGTGGCAACTAGGGGTTTTATACAGTAACTTCATTTGAAGCCTACTCATGACAATAAGCGATTTTCATTTCATTTATCCAGTCTATAGCTTCCTGTAACCCAAGACTCTCAGCCTCCCTGTTAACCACTCGGCCTATCTTGGTGTCATTCGCACATTTACTGATCTACCCTCAACAGTCATCTAAATGACTAACGAATAATAGGGGACCCAGCTCAGATCCCTGTGGTATGCCACTGGACCCTGGCTTCCAGACACAAAAGCAGCTGTCTTTCATCATCCTCTGACTCCTACAGCTCAGCCAGCTTCAAATCCACATCATGTTCTCCTGCATCCCATGTGCATTTGCCTTCTTTATAAGTCTCCCATGTGGGACCTTGTCAAATGCTTTGCTGAAATCATATAAACTACTTCAATCCAATTTGTTAGGCACAACCTCCCTCTGACAAAGCTATGCTGACTATCCCGAACATTGCTTCTCCAAATGGAGATGGATTCTCTCCTTCTGAATTTTCTCCCGTTCATAATTTTCTCCATTGGTTTCCCCACCACTGATGTGAGGCTCACTGGCCTGTAGTTCCCTGGCTTATCTCTACAGCCTTTCTCAAATAGTGGGACCACATTTACAGTTCTCCAGTCCTCTGGCACCTCTTCTGTGGCCCTTTTGGTCGGAAAACGTGGATCAGAGCCCCTGCAATCTCCTCTCACCTCCCACAGTAACCTAGGCCTCAATTTGTCCGCACCTGGAGATTTCTCCACTTTTAAGCCTGCCAACAACTCAGTACCTTGTCCCTTCCTATGACAACTTGCTCAATAATCTGTCTCTCCTAGATTTCCATGTCTGCCTCCTGATTCTGTTGGGTAAAGACTGATGTGAAATATTCATTTACCACCCTACCAATGTCCTCTGGCTCCACCCATAGATTCCCCCCTTGGTGCAAATGGGCCCTACTCTTTCTCGCTGCTGCCCCCCCCCCCCCCCTCCCCAGTTATCCGTTCCCCATTGATATACTTGAATATCTTGGGATTTTCCCCTACTTTTACCAGCTGGAGATTTCTCCTAATTGCTTTCTTAAGCTCCATCCTGCACTTTCTGTATTGCGCTAATGCTTCTGTTGATTTGCTCCCCTTGCATTTATTAAAAGCTTCTCTCTTCCTTCTCATTGGATCCTGAATATCTCTGGTCATCCATGGTTCTCTGGGCTTGTTATTCATTCCTATTTCCCTAGAGGGAACATGTTGGGCCTGTCCCCTCCCCATTTCCTCTTTGAACACCTCCCACTGCTCTTCTGTAGATCTCCCCACCAGTGACTTGTTCCAATTTACCATAGCCAGATCCTGCCTTATTTTATTAAAGTCTGCTTTCCCACAATCCAAGACCTTTTTCTGTAATTTGTCTATTTGCTTGAGCATAACAGACAATGCACCATGTTGTGGTCGCTATCACTCAACTGCTCCCCCACCATCACATCAATCACCTGTCCGGTTCTAGTGCTCTAGATATGAAGACCAGCATTCCTTTAACCCTTTTACATGTTTATTGCATTTTAATGATCTTTGTACCTGGATAGCCCCTGCCCTCACACTCAACTACGTCCAGTTTTTCACCATTTAGGAAGTACTCTTTCCTTAAACCTTTAGGTCCAAAATGCAATAAACAAGTAAAAAGGTTAAAGGAATGCTGGTCCTTATATCTAGAGCACTGGAATGTAAATAGGGTGGAAGTTATGTTTCAGTTCTGCAAAGCCCTCATTAAGCCATCCATTTTGGTCGTAAAAATGGAAAAGCAACTTATTATCTAAATGGAGAGAAATGGTGCAGAGGGAGCTGGGTGGCCTCGTGCATGAATCACAGAAAACTAGTCTGCAGGTACAGCAGGTAATAAGGAAGGCAAATGGAAATTTGGCCTTTGTAGCTAAATGAAAAGAGTAGAAAAACAGGGAAGTGTTGCTGCAAGTTTAGAAGGCATAGGTGAGACCACACCTCGAGTACCATGTAACGTTTTGGTCCCCTTATCCGAGGAGGGCAGCCGTTGCATTGGAGGCAGTTCAGAGGAGATTCACTAGATTGATTCCAGAGTTGAAGGGTTTGTCGTGCGAAGAGAGGTTGAGCGGTTTAGGCCTATACGCTCTCAAGTTTAGAAGATGAGGGGAGATCTAATTGAGGTATATGATAAAAGGCCGTGACAACGTAGACATAGAGAGGATGTCTCCTCATGTGGGGCAGTCTAGACCAAGAGGTCATAGTTTTAGGATGAGGGGTAGCAGATTTAAAGCAGCGATAGGGCAAAATTATTTCTCTCAAAGGTTCGTAAATCTGTGGAATTCACTCCTCCAGAATGCGGTGGATGCTGGGACATGGAATGGATTCGAGGAGGAGATAGACAGATTTTTTTAATGGCTGGGTGGGCTCAAGGAGCTGAATTGTATACTACTGCTCCTGGGTATGTTAGACCATAGCTGGAGTACTGCGAGCAGTTCTAGGCACTACGCCCCTGGAAGAGGAGGGAATGGGGAATGCAATCTTAAAGGTTCAAGATGGATTTATTGAAGGTTTTCCAAGACAGAAAGGGAAAACTTTTTCTGCTGGTTGGAGAGTCAAGGACTAGAGGCACAATCTAAAAAACTGTACTAGACTTTTCTGAAGTGTTACGATCCAAGTTTGTTATAACTGGACGGAAAGATCCCAGAAAGGAGGCCTGGCTCTAAAGGCTGTAACTTGAAACTTTTTTTTGATAAAACATGGAAGTCACATGATCGTTAACTAATTTTAACAAGCAAAAAAAATTTTAACATGTAAAGTTGGATAATATACAATACTACCCCCTTAGTTTAACACATGCACATATATTTTAAGACTAACACAGATTACAAAGTACATCTTTAGCTTCAATGGACCCATTATCACACCCTTTTAGACACACAAGATTGGCTGTGGTCAAATGCACATACTCCACTTTGAAGTTAGTGTGTGTGGTTTTCTCTTCAGAACCACCCCCCCACCCCCTCCAAGATGATTGTCACAGAAGAGTTTCCAAACTCCACTCCCAAAATCGCGGCATGGCACCACAGCGGCTAACACAGCTGCCTCAACAGTGCAAGGGACCCGGGCTCAATCCAGGCCTTGGGTGGCTTGTGTGGAGTTCACACATTCTCCGGGTCCCTGTCGTTTACAATTCAATAATCTCCTTCGGTTTGTATAACCCAAAATAGTTCACATTCGGTTATAACAAAAATTGGTGTCATTTTTATAAAGACAAAGGGAATTGGAAGCATGTCACAAAGAGTAGTGACCATCAACGTTCGCTGAAGGATTGCTCAAATAAACAATTTTCAATTGCGCTGATGGGAAACATCCTTAGTTAAAAACCATAAGCAATCATCACCGTTTTCTCCAAAATGTTCTAGTTTATTGACGTCAGTGTGCAACAGGAACAACCACTTCTTGTTCTGCAGCAAATACATACACAAGTCTCGAATAAAACAATATACAATGAAGCACCATCATTCAAAGTAATGTCTATTTTAATTAAAACAAATTGAACTTACTAGCACATCACAATATACAGAGTTCGAGAATGATTATACAATTTCAAGTAGAGCTAAACTTCATTAACACAAAATCAGATCCAGCAATTTTCAAGTCCTGAGTTTCTGTAGAACATTTGTCATTGCCTGTGAGTCACCCATAGTATCAAATATGACTGGAGCACTCCAGAAATGAAATGTCAGTTTTGTTTAAAAATCGTCTGAAAAAGCCAAACAAACCAAAAAAAAAAAACCCCCTTTCAAACCATCAGCCCGCGACCATGTTCCACAAGCTTGCGTTATCTTGCATGAAAAAAATCTTTGGCTTCTCCGCTGACATGGTTCTCGATAATCAACTAGATTGTGCCAAATTATGAACCACGTGGGAATTAATATTATTTTTTTTAAAAAAAGAAGTCACTTCCCAAATCCTGTAGTTTATTTTCCTTTTTAAAAAAAATATAAATAAGGTTAGTGTCGTACAGGAATTAAGAATACATGAAATCTCAGCACATACTTTCCATCTTCTCCACTACAAGGAAAGGCACTGCAATTGTATCACTCTTACTATCAGTATCTTTTACAATACTGTAGGTAGTCGTCATTACGAACAACTAAATGACCATCTTTTTTCGGGGCCAAACCCAATGGCCTTGGGCCCACCTTCAATCCTGGGTTTACAGCAACATGAGGAACTGTAAGAGTATACGACTGAGATTAATGGCTTGCTTTTTAAAAAAAAACTTCTGGACACCAGGCCAAGCTGATCAGTACTAGTCGCTCCTAAGTTGCAACTGAGGTGGTTGGTACAGGTACCTAAAGCAAAGTCTTTAACACTTAACCTTTTCCCTTGAATCGTTAATCAACTCATCATAGTTCTGATTTGTTATATTCCACGTTATCTTGTGCTTCGACAAGCACAAGGGTCACAATAGTGCCTCAGGAGTTGTGGTCCTGTTCACAGTGCACCAACAGAGCAAGAACACGACAATGTATAAATGCTCCTTAAACAATTCACCATTACAGGCAATAAATAGCAATTTAAACTTTTTTTTTTCTTTTTCATTGATCCAATGCATAGTGCTCTGAAGAACTCTACACTAATTGGAACTTGGACATCTTTAAAAACAGAAAACTCCAGCAGAGTTTGCCTGTGCCAAACAGAGCTGCACATTTCTATCCCGCTTATCCTGAAATTCACGCCACCTCTACAAAAAGTGTGTCGGAGAGTCCACTCCCTCCACCACCACCATGTGCCTATGTTTCCAATAATGTGGCCCTGTCTGCACACATTCCAACTTGTTGCCCGAATAAAATATAAAAGCTTTTAATTAAGCCCACTGCTGAACACAGGATTATTTTTTAATGGTTAGAACAGAATACAGGAACAAACCTAAACACTCTCGATGCCTTAAATCTCAGGAATGCACTGTATACAATTTTGTTCTATTGACCATCGTTGCTGTGTCAATATTAAAAGTGTTCTTGCATAGGCATTCAGTGGAAGATACTTTTCTATACGTTTCGAATCTAAGCATACACCAGACCAACTCGAGGTCCTCCAGCTATTCACTTGGCCCCCTGATACCGTTGCCATTGAAGCAAGCCCTTTCCATTAGTCAGTCTCAACAAGGTACGCAGCAGATTTCAACTAGTGCACTTGCCCCAAAAATAAAAGGGTGCAAGTAATCCGTGAACAAGAGCAAATGCAGAGTTGGCCATCCAGCCCAGCAGCTCCTACAGCGTGGCTGCTCCCTCGGGATTTTGCTGCAGTAATAGCTTCATTCGACTGTGCTTTGTGGCAGAGCTCACTGCATTTTGCGTTGCATGCTGGAAGTTTCCCCATGGATCTTGTTGCTGTCTGCATTTGAAGGGAAGGAAAAACACAATGAGTAACAGTGAACTTCACGCGAGGCTTTCTGGGATGATGGGGGGGGAAAAAGGCGGGAGTGGATTTTGGTCTGACTGAAAGGCTGAGAAACAGAAAATCTTTCCACCCAATGTTAGTTCCCAGAAGGCTGGCCACGCATTGCTCCTTCCAAGTGACTAACAATATCTCGAGCCAAATTCCAGAAGCACATCCACTCCTATAAAACAGGGAATTTATATTTCTTGCACTAGCCATTCTCCCTCGAGCCCCCAATTAATAGACAGTTACAGGCTGTGGATTGTTGTTCATTTGGAGTAAGACCAGGAGTGCTCAAGCTCATGACAAAGGAGCGAGCAGAGAAGTGACATCCTCACCCTTCATTACTGGATGAAGAGGTTGGAGAGGTGAAAGGACAGTTTATGTACAAGCAGGGCTTTACTTGAATTGAACTTGATCTCAAGATTCCATTTTTCTGAAGTCAGTTGGCTGCACAAACACTGGCTCTCAGCTTTGAATGAAAATAGAGAGAAATAATTTGCAGTTTCTTCCAGGAGAAGAAATTTTTGTTAAATCACCTCAGTCACACCTCCATTCCGGTACAACTCCTATTATGCCTTCCAGATTAGCTACAATGACTGATCCATAAGGAACCTAGTTTCCCTCCTTTACTCACTCATTTTTCCTGCTATGATTTCTCTCTCTTGTGAGGTCACTGTCGCCTCGCTGGCAGTAGCGATCCAAAGATAGCAGTTTCCCAGCAGTTCTTCAGGCAAGTGTCAGACTGGACATTGAACACGAGCTGTCGTTTTGATTATGGAGTGCCATCCAAATTGGCACCTTGCCTTCGTCCAACATCTACAATCTACCTCCTTCCAGCAGGGGGAAATTGGATTGGGATCAGAAGCGAGAATGCCAAGAATCAGCACATCTATTGTTCCCCATGAACAATGATACACGTTTGGATTGGAGGTGAGAATGTGCAACTGCAGTTTGCTCACATCAAAACTGAAGAACCTGGCAGGGCAGGCAGGGTGTTGAGCGATTTAAAATTTTAAATAACCCTCTCTTCCCACCTTCTCTGCCTCACTTAAGAAATAGACAAATTACAATATTAAGGATGGCACTGTAACATTACCAGATGCAGTATGCTACCACTTCTGTATATCCTTGCATATATTCCTGAATATATTTTTTATTTGAAAACGGAATGCTGGAGAACACATCACGTGAGGATATTAATTAACACGTGGAGTGGGAATAACAAACTTAATGGGGACCAATAAGGGATGCAAGTCAAATGCTGCAATTACATTATTTTAAAGGCATTTAATATCCCCAAAAAGCCAGGATAAGGATAGTGGGCAGCAGGGTAGGAGAGTGGTTAGCACAGTTGCTTCACAGGGCCAGGGTCTCAGGTTCGATTCCTGGCTTGGGTCACTGTCTGTGCGGAGTCTGTCTGTGCGGAGTCTGCACATTCTCCTCGTGTCTGTGTGGGTTTCCTCCGGGTGCTCCGGATTCCTCCCCCAGTCCAAAGATGTGGTTAGGTGGTTTGCCCGCGCTAAATTGCCCCTTAGTGTACAAAAAGGTTGGGTGGGGTTACTGGGATAAGGTGGATGTTTGGGGCTTAAGTGGGGTGCTCTTCCCAAGGGTTGGTGCAGACTCGATGGGCTGAGTGGCCTCCTTCGGCACTGTAAATTCTATGATTCTATGATAATCTTCCATTTTCAAAAGCAATTCAGTTTGTATTTTAAAAGTTTAAAAAGAAACGTGCAAACAACAACTATAAAAGACCAGACATGAAGCACATATATACCAGCTCCTGTTCAGTCCTTTTAGCCTGTGGCAACATCTTTACATCCAGTCTTTACAAATATACAAGCACCAATTTAGAGAAAAACATTGTTGCGAAAACAGTGGTCTTTAACCATTTTAGATACAAGGCTGGCAAGTGCTGTCTCATGGGACCCGGGTTCGATCGCGGCTCTGGGTCACTGTCCATGTGGAGTTTGCACATTCCCCCCGTGTCGGCGTGGGTCTCGCCCCACAACCCAAAGATGTGCAGGGTAGGTTGATTGGCCAGTTAAATTATCCCTTAATTTGAAAAAAATAATTGGGTATAAATTTACATTAAAAATATAGATACAGGGCTGATTAAACCTAACCAGAACATATACAGTTGAATGAAAAGAGGAGCTTCACCCCTAAAATGGAGCAGTTCTTGGCCCCCAGCTATCTTCATAGCTGGGAGAAATGATTCTGTAAACTTCACTCATTTTGTCACTCGGTGGTTCAATGCAAGCATGCTTTTTAAAAATAACTAGACCTTTTGACTGGAGATTTGGGTCACAGTGCTTTGCAACAATCCAGATTGCTCAGCTCTTTTCAAGCCTCACTTCTGCACTGGGTATTTTTGCTAATTTACTTCCAAACATTGTGTGCAACTTCAATGCAAATTACCTCCAGGGGCCAAGTAAAGAGACAGACACAACGTTGATCCCTCACTGTATCCATCCTGAACTATGCATTGCCCGTGAAATGACACCAGTTGAATGCAAAGGTATGCTTGCAGTTCACTTAGCCAGCCTTTCATCAAAACGGCAGTTCTGGTGCATAGCAGGAACACTATTCCCAACATTTAAAAATAATTACTATGACATTATCAGTGGTAGTGGTCCAAATTTAATATTGTAATTTTAATGCAAGCACTTGCAAAATAAGGAAAGCAGCTCCTTTTTGGAAACTGAATGTCACTCATAATTAATACAATATAATTTAAAGAGGATGACAAGAAAACAAACCATTGTATGAGGCAAGCATATTGAAGCTGTAATTAGTCTCTCATGGCCAGACCTTTCCCCATAAAATTCTCTATGTCAACATATCAAAAATAAGTTAAAATGAGGAAAAAATAAATAAACGTTAAAAGGAAGAAGTGGCAAAAATGTCTCGAAAATTAAGTGAAATTTGACATGTTTGACAATACTACATTTAGCAATTTACTGTTGTGTTGGGGTGCACAGCGTAGAGACAAAAGTCACGTGCTATATTACCTTGCAGAGACTGCTGTATGCGGGTGGGCAAAACTGCATGTGGAAGCTGCACTGCATGGTGAGGGTTTGTGCGTAAGCCAGCAAAAATACCTAGAGGGGGGGAAAAAGAGAGAAAGAGCCGAAAGTGAGCATGCAATTTAGTGATTAGTTATTTCGGCATAGCCATCTGCAATGACAAGTACAATCACTGGTTTATAAGATGGGAAAGTGATTTGATGCCATCGGCATTGCAGCGTCTCAGCGATTGTTTCAATGTCAAAGGTGCAGCTGAGAGCTAAAGACAGCGGAAACCAAGGACAATCAACTTACTAATCAAACAAAATACGCTATTTTAAGAATAACAACTTTTAAGTATTTATCCATTAACTCTGCTGCATTTCCACAATAAATGCTTAAAACAAATTGACTGTGGAGTTTCACTGCTGTATATTTTGAGAGAAAGACTTGCATTCATACAGCACCTTTCTCAGGACATTCAAAGTCTTTTTAGCGAGTTAAGTACTTTCTGAAGTGTAGTCACTGCAGAAAACACTGCAGCCAATATGCACAAACAATGTGCGATAATGACCAGAGAGCTTGTTTTTTGTGATGTTGGGTGAGGGATTGATATTGGCCGGGACTCCGGGGACAATTTCCCGAATTGTCTTCGAAGTAGAGCCATGAGATATTTCAAGTCTACCCGAGTGCATAGACAGATAAACATCTTTTCCAAAAGGCAGTAACCTCCAATAGTAGTACGGCATTCCACTAATACGGCACTAGAGCATCAGCCTACATTTGTGTGCTCAAGTCTCTGGAATGGGACTTGAACCCACAACCTTCTGACTCGAGAGGCCAGAGTGCTACCAATTGAATGCAGGGCTAACACTCAATGTAAGGTGCAATAAATACCGTAAATTCCATTCAGTCCCCATACACAGCAGGCATCTTCTTGATCAGTTTTCCCACTCACTTTTGCTCAGGAAATCAGGTGTCATTATTGCACATATTAACAAAACAGTACAAATGATTAACCTTACAGAATAATATTTTTGTAAAAACTAATTTTCAGAGACCTGTCCCTCTCTTGAGAAATTCCGGATTAAAGTTCCCAAGGAACCCGTGAGCCATGCCATCAGCTAAAGTTTTTCTTATTCATTCATGGGATGTGGGTGCCGCTGACTAGGTCAGCATTTAATGTCCATCCCAATTCCCTCGAAAGGGTGGTGGTCAGCTGCCTTCTTGAACCGCTGCAGCCCATGTATAGGTACACCCATGGTGCTGTGAGGAAGGGAATTTCAGGATTTTGATCCAGCGACAGTGAAGGAACGGTGATATGTTTCCGAGTCAGGTTGGCAAATGCAGGCAGTCAAACTCGGGGGCGCAACCTGCGGGTGGGTCACGGGGCTGTCCGTCACAGCGCTCCAGATCGCGCAAATCTGCGTGCAACAGCCGGCTGCAAGCAGCCTTCAAAATGGCCACGAACATGTAAAAAAAATGTGGCCGCACTGCGCATGCGTGCCCGATCATGATCTGGCACGCATGCGCAGTGCGCCAGTTTAAAAAAAAAGGTTGCAGCCTTTTCTTTTACAAGTTCGGGGCGGGGGGGGGGGGGGGGGGTCATATAGACACCACCACAAGGCCTGGATTCTCTACATGATCTGGGAGGACAGATGTACGAATATCAGTGTCCTTTCAGGAGCCAAAAGCACCACCATTGAGGCCACGGACATCTAAACCAACTCTGCTGGACTGGCCACTTGCTTAGGATGCCAGAGTCCTGATTGCCAAGGCAAATCATCTCCGCCGAGCTCAACAAAGGCTCCCAAAGAGGAGGACGAGAAAAGAAGAGCTTCAAAGGCACCCTGAATGCGTACCTTAATAAATGAACATAGATGTCAACACCTGGGGGACCATTGCTCAGAAGAACCTCTGATTGGAGGGACATAGTTCTTAGAGAACACCCGATGGCAAAAGGAGGTCTCGAAAAGGAGCCAGAGAAAGAAATACCAGCGATCTCAAGTCCAAGGAAACACCTGACAAGTGCGTGGTCGGAGATGTAGCTCTAGGATTGGGCTCATCAACAGAACTAAAGACCAGTGGCATGGAGACTTTTAGGTGGACAATCATACTCGTTAGCGAGCGATTGCTCAAGGAAAGTTTTATAGGGAATGAGTTTTTAAAAATTAGTTTATGGGACATGGGCATCGCTGGCTAAGTTTGCATTTATTGCCCACCCAATTGCCCTTGGAGAAGGCATTTGAAGAGGCTGAAGAAGCCATGGCGAATTGCAGTAGTGCATCCTGTAGATGGCACATACTGCCACCACCATACATCAGTGGTGGAGGGAGTGAATGTTTAAATTGGTGGATGGAGTGTCAATCAATCTTTGTCCTGAATGGTGTTGAGCTTCTTGAGTGTTTCTGCAGCTGATCCAGGGAAGTGGATAATATCCCCCTCCCCAAAAGACACTGATGCTGGTGGGGTAGGGCCAAACATACCAAAGTCAGCAGTTGCCATACATCAGCCAAATTACAGAGTCATTACAGCAATGCTTGATGTGAACCAAAGATGAGTAATGGGCTTACATTTTAACAATGCTAAAAGTAGCTCCTATCCCAGGGGACATCCTTTATCCCTTTTTGACTTGTCAAATGCCCAGTACCCATGACTCTCCTCATAACTCATGAACTTTGACACATTGCGGCAGATGTTCCTCCACCCACCGTGGATTTTTGGATCTTGGAACTCTTCAGGAGCACAAAATTCCAGCGACAGGTTATCTACTGTCTTTTAAACAGATGCGTCCAAATTCACTCAGTGGTGCTCAGCAGTAGCAGACTCTAATTACCCTCGGCAAGACCCAAAGTTTATGCAGCAGCAAGCAAACTCAGGAACCAGCCTTAAACAAACTTAATACATTGCATTTTACGTAGGCATATGAATTTTGTGTTTAGAACAGCACATTCTCTGACTTACCGTAAGCAATGCCATGACAGGTTTCTTAGCAAAACATTAAAATTGTACATCAAAAGCCTTAACACCACATTTCAAAATGAAACACCCTGTTGCAGGTACAAAATTATTTTTTTTAAGCACTATGGCTTCACAGTTTTTTAATCCCAATTTCGATTCCTGCTTGGGTCACTGTCTGTGCAGTCTGCACGTTCGCCCCATGTCTGCATGGTGTCCTCTGGGTGCTCCGATTTCCCCCCACAAGTCCCGAAAGACATGCTTGTTAGGTGAATTGGACATTCTGACTCCAAGGTTATGAATGGTCTGGTTCAGATTCAGACAATTTCTAAAGAGAGGAATGGAGGAGCCCTGGGAACAAGAGTGAGGTCAGGGACTGGTTTTACTCTTCCCAATATTTAGTTGGAGGAAGTTTTTGCTCATGTAGTCCTGGATGTCAGGCAAGCAGTCCATCAATTTAGAGACAATGGCAAGTGGGGGAGTCGAAAGTGCAGCGTAGTATAAAGCTGGGTGCCGTTAACATACATGTGGAACCCAATGCTTTTGGATGATGTTGCCGAGGTGTCTTCAATAGAAAATGCATGGGATGTGGGCTGTGCCAGCACTTTTTGCTCATCCCTAACTGCCTTGAACCAAGTGGCTATTCAGTGGACAGTTTAAGAGTCATCTACATTGTTGTGTGTCTGAAGTCACATATTGGCCAGACCGGGGAAGAATGGCAGATTTCTCTCCTAAAATGACATTAGCAAACCAGGTGGATTTTTATGACAATTGACAATGGTGTTGTTTCATTATCATTAGACTTTCAATTCAAAATGTATTTTTGTTCAATTCAAATTTCATCACCTGTCGTTGTGGGATTTGAACCTGGGTCTTGGGGCACTACACTGGTTCTCTGGATTACTCATCTCGTGACAGTACCACTAGGCCACTTCCCCTTTGTCAATGATTTGAATATGTCATGCAATACTAACATTTGATAATATGTTTGGGAATAAATGACTTGGGAGTTACTGATTCCAACAGTTCACAGAAGGGGAATCAACAATGGTGCTATTACTAAAGCACGTGTGATTTTAACAGCATGCGTCTGGGTTTAACCAAGCCGATTTGTTCAATCGGCACTGATCGGATCATCAGCACTTACCTTCAATACACTAATATTCGCCATAGAAACAGTAGCAAATTTAAGAATAACCATTTTTATTACTTCTTAATATGCTCTCTAAATTTTGAAGGGAATGATATTCTCTACTTCACTCCTGTAAATGCTGCCAAAGAATTGTGTTGTACGAGATCTCCCAACAACAAGGTCCACCCTTCAAAATCTCCAGAACGTACAACTTACTATGTGCAAGGCCATGGTGGAATGTTCCTGGGGCAGGTCCTGTGACTATTGCATCTGTTGATACAGCAGATTTTGGTGTAGAGTCTGAGCCTAATGTTAAAACCGTGGGAAACGTAAAGTGCATAGGAACAATGCCTGGGATCATCCCGAGTGAGGCTTGGCTCAGGGTTGCTGAAGTTATTTTCTGGTTTGCTGCATTAAAGGAAGGTGACAGAAGACTCAAAGATGGAGAGCTGGCGAGTAACGCTGCTCCTGTGGTAGCCTGTAGAGACTAAGACAGAAAATATCAACATAAATGCCGATGTTAAGACAGTATTTAAAATTTTAATTCAATTAAAGCTTAATTTAACCTGGATTACATACCATGATTTTTATAGTTTGAAAGCAATGCAATATAAGCATACTTGATATTGTGTAATAGCACCTGAAAATAATTGGTTAACAGGTCTATAATTTAAGTAACCCAATAAATAAATGGCATTTCATTTCGGTAGTGAAAATGTTTGGACAGCATGGTCATCTTTCATATTAGGTTCTATCAGACAGCACAGGTCCATACTCGAGCTGTATATCGGTATAATACCTTGTTAATTCTCAAATAAGCCTTGATCCAAACATGGACAGAAGAGTTGAAATAAAAAGGTGAGGGCAGAGTGACTGCCCTTACATCAGGCCGCATTTGACTAAGTGTAGCATCAAAGAGCCCTAGCAAAACTCAAGTTAATGGGAATCAGAGGGAAAACTCTCCTCTGGTCATTCATACTTAACACAAAGGTTGTGGTTGTTGGAGGTCAATCATTTCAGTCCCAAATAAATCACTGGAGAATTCAGTCCCAACCATTTTCAGCTGTTTCATCAATGACTTTCCCTCCAACATACGGTCAAAAGATATTCTGGGAAGGGAGTTGCCACTGACCAGAAACTGGACTAGCCACGTAAATATTTTAGCTACAAGAGCAGAGCAGAGGCTGGGAATCCTGTGGCCAGTAATTCACCTCCTGACTGCCCAAAGCCTGTCCACAATCAGGAGTGTGATGGAATACTCTCCACTTGACTGGATGAGTGCAGCTCCAACAAAGAAGCGCAACACCATCCACAAGGCAGCTCGCTTGATTGGCACCCCATCCACAAACATCCACTCACTCCAGCACCGGCACTGACACATAGTAGCAGTCATGATTACCTCTACATGATGCACCAAGGTTCCTTAGGCAGCATCCACGACTACTACCATCTAGAAACACCACCGCCTGGAGGTTCCCCGTTCTCTCCCCCCCCCCCCCCCCCCCCCAAGTTACCCAGCATCCTCACTTAGAAATATATCGTCATTTCTTAACTGTCGCTGGGTCAAAATTCTTCAACTCCCTCTCCAACAGCAAAGTAGAAGCACTTACACCATATGGTTTTCAGCAGGTCAGCACCACCTTAAGGGCAATTAGGGATGGGCAATAAATGCTGGCCTGGTCAGCGAGACCCACATTCCATGAATGAATAGAAGAGGGGACGTTTGCTGATGATTGTACTAATGTTCAGCATTATACACAACTCCTCAGATATTGAAGCTGTCTGTGCCCATATGCAGCAAGACCTGGGCAATAATCAGGCTTGGGCAGATATGTGACTAGAAACATTTGTGACATGTAACTGCAGACAGTGATTATCTCCAACAAGAATTTAACCAGCTAACCAAGATCCCTCCCTCTCTCTCTCTCTCCCCCCCCCCCCCCCCTCTTCCCCCCCCCCCCCCCCCCCCCCCCCCCGCTCCCTCCCAACCAACAACATATTGGGGGTTACCACTGGCCAAAACCTGAACCCAGCCATATAAATATGGTGGCTACGAGAGGCCAAGCTGGGAATTCTGCAAATCGACTCCTGACTCCCCAAAGCCAGTCCACCATCAACAAGGCACAAGTCAGAAATGGGACAGCATATTTTCCCCTTGCCTGGGTGAGTGCAGCTCCAACAATACTCAAAGAAGGTCAACACCATCCAGGGCAAAGCCGCCCGCTTGATTGGCACCCCGTCTACCACCTTAAACATTCACTCCCTCCACCACTGATGCATAGCAGCAGCAGGGTGTACCATCTGACAGGATGCACTGCAACAATTCAACAAGCCTCTTTTGATAACACCTTCCAAACCCAGAACGTCTACAACCTAAAAGGACAAGGGCAACAGATGCAGCACGGGGACACCATCAGTCCATTTCCCTTCAAGACAAACCATCCTGGCTTGGTACTATGACGTTCCTTCACGGTCACTGGGTCAAAAGTGAACCAGAAGGATTTTTACTGCAGCTGGTGATAGTTTTGTGCCACCATTACCAAGGCCAGCTTTCAATTTCATATTTTCTTTCCTTTTATCCAACTGAATTTAAATTGCATCAGTGGCCATGTGCTTAAGGCACATATTTAGCCTGGGCCTCCCGATTACTAGCCCTGTGACATATCACTGTGCCACCATCTCCCTGTCAGTATTAAGTCGCATTAGTAAAAGAAAATTGAATGCAATTTGAGAGGGGTAACTCTTGTAACAATGCCCTTGGTGTTTTTGCATTCGTCTCAACCTAAAAGCAGATTACGTAACACACGGAATTAACATTTGCTTAATTTTACCTTGAGAAATTTAAGAGAAAGGAGGAAACTGATTGCCTCATGCTTTGAAAAGATTACAGTGAAAACTTTGCTGCTAATCACTTTTTGTGCGTCTTTTTAGGTCAAGTAGATTACACGATTCAACAACATTTTTGAAAGTCAAAGCTAATTATTATCTGTAACAGAGATCCGAAATGTGCATATGGGCTGCATTTAGGATGATCAACAACATAACACTTAACAAATTCCAGAACCCAGGGCCTCGACAGCTGTAGGGGAAACCACCAACGGTGAAACAAGGACCAGAATCTGAAAATTAAACTGAAACACCACAACCTAAGCCAAACTACACAGCACGTTGTTTTTCTTTACATTGAGCCAAATATCACGTTGGATGTTATCATGGCAGAAGAATGCCTCAGCGTGTACATGCATCATGAATTAAGTGAAGCAATTCAGAATGGCAATCTTAATTCAGCTTTATAACTCTTAAATGACTGGAAATATTGGCAAAAACATTAGCAGATGTAAGCAGAAAACCTCCGCAGGTCCACAGGTCAGTCTCCTCCAACTGCTGAATATGGTCTTATAGGAACGAGGTATAACTGTATATAGGCCAATTGCTTGATTCTTACAGGCTAGAGAAAAGACCAGAGTTAAGGAAGAATATCGGCGAGATAGGGCTTGTATGTGAGAATGAAACACCCAACTTTTTAACCATTCTCTGGTTTCTGAAAGTAAACATTTCGGAAAAATAAAATCTTGAGACTATACATGATCCAATGTACAAAATGACCAGGAGACAACTTTAATCTGAATAAGTGGTAACTGCTGGCCTAACCTAAATAATTGGAAAAGCAGCAAACAACAGAATATTCAAAATGCAATTAAATCCAAACCGTACACTAAACTATATTATTTTAATCCCTCCTTTCCAACAGTTATTAAACCCATGTATATTTTAAGAATAAATCCATACATTTCTGTTTACACTCACCAGAATTGCTCCCGAGGCTGTGGAACTATTAACAGCTGAAGATTTAAGAGAAGATGTTAGTAGTTTAGCTACACCCTGTGTGCCACTACTTGAATCTCCATTACTACCTCCTGGAGGGGCGACTAGAGTAAGTTTCTGAGAAATTGAAGGCTTCTTTACATTGATATTAGGTGACTGCCGATTTAACACCTGTCCTGAAGATGGAGACTGTCTATTTAAATGACAACTACTGGACGCAGAAGTTTGAATACTTGATACGTTCTGAGTAGGGCTACTGGAAGGGATAGAATGCTTAGTTGTTGTGACAACAGTCATCGGAGACTTGAAGGTTTGATTTGCAGAGCTCTGACAGTTGGTATGTTTTGCTGTACAACTGACAGAAGTAACTGAAGTGCCAAGCGTTCTGTGAGGGCTGGGAGAAGTCTGTATATTGCTTGCTAAAGACGATGAGACAGAATGAAAATTTTGAGTCTTTGTTGAGGTTTTTAGGTGCTGAATTAATGGCCGTTGTTGCAATTGACTAGTAGCTTTAGTCTGAGAACAGCTTTGCAGTTTGCTTATGCTAAAAGATGGTGATGACATGAAGTTTTTCTGATGTGAGCTGGTCTGATGGTACTGTTTCACAGCCTGTGTCGACACCTGGTTTTGAACTTGGGACTGCGATGTACGTTGCACACAAAGATGCTTCGGCTTATTTTGGTGAGTCTCTGCAAAACCTTTGCTGTTTGCTGAAGAAATGTTTTTAAAGGCAGTGATGAGGCTAGTGGTACTTTCCAAAGTCCTTTCCTGAGACAACTGTCCCAAAGCTAATGCCTGTTCAGCTAAAAGATTGAGAGGTGAATGTGACTGAGCAGCAGGCGATGGAGCGGAAGAGGGAGCGGGAACCTTTTGCACAAGTTTCTTCTCTGATGACACTGCTACCGTTACTTTGTCACTCGATGAATTTGATACTAAAGAACTGAAGTTCTTGGTGCCTCCTGCAGCATCATTGAGAGCAGCCAGTGCGACAGACACATCTTCCAGAGAAGGCTGGTTATTGGGTAGATCATCATCGAGGGAATCGTCTAAACTGAATGACTGAGGGGTTGTCGTATCACTGGAACTCTGAGCAGCACTGGAGGAAACTGAGACATTAATTGGAGTGATAGGTGGAGTGCATGATCCTTGCACGGTGGAACCAGCGTTACTGCAATGAATTGGGGTACTTGCTTGCTGCAATTTCCGTTCAGTTTTGAGCATCTGATCCTGTAAAAGAAAAAAATGCATTCACGTTCAACCCCTTAAAAAGACAAATTCATATTGCGTTGCATTCCTCGCTGTAATGTCGTTTGTCAAACTACTTTTCTTTTCACTACTTCTTTGAATTTTATTCATTTCCAAAATAGAGTCGATTATTTAAACTTGTACATAAGAAAGGGACTTTATTTGCTGCAGAGATTGGACATTTTGTTACTTGAAAAGGCTGCGCAGAGGCACAGTTTGGCCTGCAAATTGTGTGGAGGTGGATTAGTAACTAACATTTTGCAACTCTGAAAAGCTGCTGTAAAAAATATAGTTCATCAAGCAAACTATAACCAGTAATTCTTTTTCAATGCCACATCTAAAGAATAAAGTAATCCCCCTCAGTACAAAGGGCATTCTGCATTTTTATTTCTCCATTCGAGTTGTTTAGGGCACCAAAGGCGCAACCAAAGATTATGGCTGGAATTCTCCGACCGTTAGGATTCTGTGTTTCCGTTGGCAGAGCACCCCCACCATTGTGTTTCCCGGCAGCGTGGGGTGTCTTCAATGGGACGTCCTATTGACAGCGGCTGGAACAGAGGATACAGCCACCAGCAAACGATGCACCACCTAGAAACACAGTTGCTGGACCGGTGAATCCAGTGCTGTAGTCCCATTTGGCTGTTCTAAATTTGCAAACAATTTCTAATTTGTCCCCCTACCCCAAGAATATCCCGAGGAAAAGGGAATTGCTATTTCAACTAATAAAAGAATCCCACAGCCTGGATACCCATTCGGAGTTCTCTGCTACCAATCATCTACAGTCTCCCTCGTTGACATACGACTTCCCTTTCTTGGCCTTTTGGCTAAGATGAACGTGGGATCAGGTGTAATGCCTGGATCTGGTATGTCTCTCTTGTGGAGACCATGAATTGGATTCAATTTGAATTTGAATTGGTTTTTGGAGCAGGCAAGGAGCTGGATTAGGGGTTTGCACCTGTCCACATTGAGCCCTGGCTTTGTAACTCAGAAAAGGTAATAAATAAAAAAAACTGGTGATTTTTATCGGGCCTTTGGCTATGGAGCAATAATTAGCCTTTTCTTTGAATATTCCTTACTACACTGCACATTAAAGAGGTTTACAAAACCAATGTGCAAACGATGACTGAATGGATGCAACAAAAGGCTAATGTATAATGGGAAAGGCCATGTTTGGTAAGAAGACAGCTGCTAACCAGAAAGCTGAATAAATAACTCCCTTATTTGCACGGATGAAAAACTTGGGCCTTGCAGAAAGAAGAATCCAACTTGCTAAATAGCTTTGAAATGTGGGTTTGAAGGAGAATGGAAAGGATCAGATGGAGAAAAAGTAACAAAGTGCTGAGGAGATTGAATGAAAAAAAAATTTGATTATAACATAATTAGGAAAAAAGGAGAGAGACTGGGACCGGAATTCTCTGGCCGTTGCGATTCACTTTTCCTGCCGACAATACACTTCTGCCAGCAGGTTTCCTGGCGGTGCGGAGTGGCTACAATGGAAAATCCCATTGACAAGCGGCGGGAAAATATAATCCTGCCTCCAGCGAATGGCGCGCTGCCGAGAAGCACGAGTGGCTGGGGGACTGGAGAATCCAGTCCTGGGTTTCTCTGAGAAACATAGACTTTTCCCCTTTATTCTTGCACAGATGTAGATGCCACTGGCAAAGCCAGTATTTGCTGCCCCTCCTTAATTGCCCTTGAACTGAGTGGATTGCTGGGCAATTTCAGAGGGCAGTTAAAAGTCAACCACACAGCCGTGGGTCTGGAGCCACAGGTAGGCCAGGCCAGGTAAGCTCGGCAGATTTCCTTCCCAAAAGGATAGTAGTGACCCAGATGGGGTTTCACAACAATCGATACGAATTGCCATGGCTGCCATTACTGAGGCTAACTTTACATTGCAGATTTATTGATTGAACTCGTATTCCACCAGCTGCCATGATGGGATTTGAACTCATGTGGCCAGAGCATTAGGATTACGAACCCAGTAACATCGCCACTGTGTCACCGTCTGCCCGTAACACTTGTAGAAGACATGACGGAGGGAACGTTGGATGGCTTGAAAATTGGAGGAAGTTATTGCCAAATATAAAGAATGGCACGGAATAGAGAGAAGTGGGATTATTCTAAGCCAAGGACCTGTCTTTGGGCATAGCACACATGATGATGCTGATGAATGCTTACTGAAGCGAAAGTAAGCCCAAAACTACATTTAATTAATTGTTCAGAAGTCCTTGCTAAATAATCTACGTTTATATTGGATTTTGTGTTTGTGCCAAAGTAAAGTGTCCCAATGCTGCAGAATACATTTCTATATGTAGAGCCAAGATAACATTCTCCCAGCTCAGATGCTAGATGGAACAGGCCCAGAGTCAAATGACTGAATCATAGAACATAGAACAGTACAGCACAGAACAGGCCCTTCGGCCCTCGATGTTGTGCCGAGCAATGATCACCCTACTTAAACCCACGTAACCCCGTAACCCAACAATCCCCCCATTAACCTTACACTACGGGCAATTTAGCATGGCCAATCCACCTAACCCGCACATCTTTGGACTGTGGGAGGAAACCGGAGCACCCGGAGGAAACCCACGCACACACGGGGAGGACGTGCAGACTCCACACAGACAGTGACCCAGCCGGGAATCGAACCTGGGACCCTGGAGCTGTGAAGCATTGATGCTAACCACCATGCTACCGGTTAATTAGTTAGAAATTCAATTTCTTTCATTTGTCCCATCTCAGGAACTATCATTGTAAAAAAATGATTCAGACAATTGTGATAAAGGAGTCAAATGCCTAAGGATTACTTGCCAATAAAATATATTTCAATTGTGGATCTCGTCCCAATACACCGGTGGCACTTACCTTTGTTTTAGTCTTTGGGGCAGCAATGACTTTCTTCTTCGTTCTAGATTAAAACGCAATCAATGTTAAGTTTGCAGTTATCTGTATCTTAGTACTTCCACAGCACAATGCCAAATATAATGATCAATGTAATGGTTCAACGTTAAAAATTGTGCTCTGCGTATAATTCTGCTGAATGGACCTGGAGATTGGCAGGGAGCTTCAATACTTCTGTGAGGGAGGGCTGAAAACTGGAACACCAAGAACATAACAGGAGGAGACCGTACTCAATATATTCAATAATGGCACACACCCCATTCTACTTTACCTGTTCAGTTCCAGTTCCAATCTTGGATGCTTATATGAGATCACCTCTCATTCTTTTAAACTCCAACGGGTACAGGGTACAATTTACTCTGCCTCTCATTCCAAGTCAGCCCTCTCATCCCAGGTGCCGTTCTAGTGAACCTCTGCTGTATTGCCTCCAAGGGGAATGCACAGCAGGTTCCAGGCCAGGTAGAGTGGGTAAAATATCTGGGACGGATGTTTCACACAAGGAAGATGGGAGACGGGAGAGGGGAAATGGAATACTAGAGCAGCAACTTAAAATGGTTTGAATTCACCCCCCCTCCCCCAACCAAATTTATGTCACATTGCCTGTACTGAGCAATATAGGGATCTGACTGGTCATAGTATCAGATGGGTGAACAAGGCCGTTTTTCTGCAATAATGTGGCACTACAATATTACGCACAAAATGAGCAGTTTTGGTCTTTGGTGGTGCTCCAAAGAATCATAGAATTTACAGTGGAGGCCATTCGGCCCTACATGTCTGCACCGGTCTTTGCAAAGAGCACCCTATTTAAGCCCATGTCTCTACCCTACCCCATAACCCCACCTAATGTTTTGGATACGAAGGGGCAATTTAGCGTGGCCAATCGACCTAAACAGCACATCTTTGGACTGTGGGAGGAAACCGGAGCACCCGGAGGAAACCCACGCACACACGAGAGAAAGTGCAAACTCCACATAGACAGTCACCTGGGGCTGGAATTGAACCCGAGTCCTAGAAATTGAGAGGCAGCAGTGCTAACCACTGCGCCACCGTGCTGCCCAAGAACTGGACTTCAGTGGAATGAAAATAAGGCAGTTCTATAAAGAGCTAGTAAGTCATACCTTAAGTCACACCATCAGATCACCGTCCAGGCAGTTAACATGAAAATCTATTTCAACAGTGTCGTTAAAAAAGTGTTTGTGTCTTAGAATATGAATGACTTAATTTAATTTAAATTCTAATTTAATTTAAATATGTTAGACGACATTTTAACATTCCACAAGGTTCTCTCAGTAGGATGAGCAGATATGTTACTGAAGCTGCTTGCACTGGGGGAAAAAAGGGCAGCAAATACATAGCGGCAGTAAAACTGCAAATACTCACGGTATTGAGGTGACATGAACATGTACTTTCCTGCTTTCTTTGAATAATGTTCTGTTGAGGAAAAGCAAATCTAAATATATTGCGTTTTTTTGTTTATTGTTTATCCCATGTGGAGCCTGTAACAATCCTTTAAACAATCGTTGCCATGTTGCAATCATAGAACATAGAAAAACACAGCACAGAACAGGCCCTTCGACCCACGATGTTGTGCCGAACCTATGTCCTAGATTAATCATAGATTATCATAGAATTTACAGTGCAGGAGGCCATTTGGCCCATCGAGTCTGCACCGGCTCTTGGAAAGAGCACCCAACCCAAGGTCAACACCTCCACCCTATCCCCATAACCCAGTTACCCCACCCAACACGAAGGGCAATTTTGGACACTAAGGGCAATTTATCATGGACAATCCACCTAACCTGCACATCTTTGGACTGTGGAATGAAACCGGAGCACCCGGAGGAAACCCACGCACACACGGGATGTGCAGACTCCGCAGACAGTGACCCAAGCCAGAATCGAACCTGGGACCCTGGAGCTGTGAAGCAATTGTGCTATCCACAATGCTACCGTACTGCCCTTAAGAACAAATTAATCTACACTCCATCATTCTACCGTAATCCATGTACCTATCTAATAGCCACTTGAAGGTCTCTAATATTTCCGACTCAACTACTTCCACAGGCAGTGCATTCCATGCCCCCACTACTCCTCTGGGTAAAGAACCTACCTCTGACATTCCCCCCTATATCTTCCACCATTCACCTTAAATTTATGTCCCCTTGTAATGGTCTGTTCCACCCGTGGAAAAAGTCTCCGACTGTCTACTCTATCTATTCCCCTGATCATCTTATAAACCTCCATCAAGTCGCCCCTCATCCTTCTCCTAGCACCCTCAACCTTTCCTCGTATGACCTACTCTCCATTCCAGGCAACATCCTGGTAAATCTCCTTTGCACCTTTTCCAAAGCTTCCACATCCTTCCTAAAATGAGGCGACCAGAACTGCACACAGTACTCCAAATGTGGCCGTACCAAGGTTTTGTACAGCTGCATCATCACCTCACGGCTCTTAAATTCAATCCCTCTGCTAACGAACGCTAGCACACCATAGGCCTTCTTCACAGCTCTATCCACTCGAGTGGCAACTTTCAAAGATCTATGAACATAGACCCCAAGATCTCTCTGCTCCTCCACATTGCCAAGAACCCTACCGTTAACCCTGTATTCCGCATTCATATTTGTCCTCCCAAAATGGACAACCTCACACTTGTCAGGGTTAAACTCCATCTGCCACTCTCAGCCCAGCTCTGCATCCTATCTATGTCTCTTTGCAGCCGACAACAGCCCTCCTCACTATCCACAACTCCACCAATCTTTGTATCATCTGCAAATTTACTGACCCACCCTTCAACTCCCTCATCCAAGTCATTAATGAAAATCACAAACAGCAGAGGACCCAGAACTGATCCCTGCGGTACGCCACTGCTAACTAGGCTCCAGGCTAAATATTTGCCATCCACCACCACTCTCTGACTTCTATTGGTTAGCCAGTTAGTTATCCAACTGGCCAAATTTCCCACTATCCCATGCCTCCTTACTTTCTGCATAAGCCTACTATGGGGAACCTTATCAAATGCTGTACTAAAATCCATGCACACCACATCCACTGCTTTACCTTCATCCACGTGCTTGGTCACCTCCTCAAAGAATTCAATAAGACTTGTACGGCAAGACCTACCCCTCACAAATCCGTGCTGACTATCCCTAATCAAGCAGTGTCTTTCCAGATGCTCAGAAATCCTATCCCTCAGTACCCTTTCCATTACTTTGCCTACCACCGAAGTAAGACTAACTGGCCTGTAATTCCCAGGGTTATCCCTATTCCCTTTTTTGAACAGGGGCACAACATTCGCCACTCGCCAATCCCCTGGTACCACCCCTGTTGACAGTGAGGATGAAAAGATAATTGCCAATGGCTCTGCAATTTCATCTCTTGCTTCCCATAGAATCCTTGGATATATCCCGTCAGGCCCGGGGGACTTGTCTATCCTCAAGTTTTTCAAAATGCCCAACACATCTTCCTTCCTAACAAGTACTAATTTGAGCTTACCAGTCTGTTTCACACTGTGCTCTCCAACAATATGGCCCCTCTCGTTTGTAAATACTGAAGAAAAGTACACGTTCAAGACCTCTCCTATCTCTTCAGACTCAATACACAATCTCCCGCTACTGCCCTTGATTGGACCTACCCTCGCTCTAGTCATTCTCATATTTCTCACATATGTGTAAAAGGCCTTGGGGTTTTCCTTATCCTACCCGCCAAAGATTTTTCATGCCCTCTCTTAGCTTTCCAAATCCCTTTCTTCAGTTCCCTCCTGGCTATCTTGTATCCCTCCAGCGCCCTGTCTGAAACTTGTTTCCTCAGCCGTACATAAGTCCCCTTCTTCCTCTTAACAAGACATTCAACGTCTCTCGTCAACCTCACTCGACCATCGCTTCCCTGCCTGACAGTGACATACGTATCAAGGACACGCAGTACCTGTTCCTTGAACAAGTTCCACATTTCACTTGTGTCCTTCCCTGACAGCCTATGTTCCCAACTTATGCACTTCAATTCTTGTCTGACACCATCGTATTTACCCTTCCCCCAATTGTAAACCTTGCCCTGTTGCAAGCACCTATCCCTTTCCATTACTAAAGTGAAAGTCACAGAATCACCAGCAGAAATTATCTTTCAAGTAATTTCTAACTAAGTGTCTACACTGGAGATACTGGGCGAGCAGAAAACTAACTGGGAGATTCAGCTAATGAACAAACTGCAGAATCATTATTAAATCTTAACATTTTTAAATTTGTAGCCTGCAATCCTGAACAGGTGCTTATACGGTTAGAAAAATGAATTTGTGAAAATGTTTAATAGAAGCGGTTATTCTTGTAGTTGTCCCTGAAAGTTACAGACTGTTTCGCTCCAAAAGTACAGCCTGACTGGTGGAGTATTTGCAGAATTTTCTGTTTATATGCTCAAAGATTTATTTAAAGTCTCAAAGCTTTTCTTCTTTTGTGGCAACTACACCAAAATAATCAGGAAGGCATATATGATGCAGCTTACAGCTTCATTTTCCTTTTAGTTCGTACATGCCATTGATGCAGAACAACAAGTAGGGAATAGCATTTGATACTTTTGAGAAAAATACACTGTGGTGAACAGCAGCTCAGAAGTTTAGGAACAAAACTGACATTCAGTTTTAGAAGACTATAGACATAATTTTAAGGAGGCCATGCGATAGGATCAATGTATATGTAACCATCTAAATCTTGGTGACCGTTTCATTTTGCGAGAGTACAAAATGAGTTTTTTTAAATTTAAAGTACCCAATTCTTTTTTCCCCCCAATTAAAGGGCAATTTAGCGTGGCCAATCCACCTACCCTGCACATCTTTGGGTGGCAGGGATGCGACCCAGGGAGAATGTGTAAACTCCACTCAAGACAGTGATCCAGGGCCGGGATTGAACCCGAGTCTTCAGCGCCGTGAGGCAGGCAGTGCTTACCACTGTGCTACCGTGCAGCCCATAAATGTTAAACGAGATATTAGAGTAGAGTAAAGGCCTACAATTCTTTGATGCTTCGTGGCAGGTACTGATCCAGGGGTACTGATGGGTATATCCTCCTAATTACAGAGTGTGCCCCCATCCACAGCATCGGCGAGACTGCCATGCACCACATGTTGTGAGGACACGCAGGCACACGCACTGTCACGTCATCCTACTTTTGCAGGCACCAGCTGATAGAGAAGCTCTCGTGCCTCTTAATGCTCATTACTCACTCTGTATAGGATATTCATTTAACCAGGAAATACTTAATCTTAGTTGAAACATGTGTTGCTTACAAACTTTCAAATGAACTGATTTCACATTATGGTGCGAGGTTGGCTCATTTATCCATAGGTGCACAGAACACCTGACAGCACAGGTGGGAGTGCTGCATGGGACTATGTTATCAATCTCTAGAACAATGTTAGAGGATCAGCAATGAAGAATGTAAATAAAAAATACACAGTTGCCACACACCTTCCTTGCATCCATCCTTTCGGCCAGAGTGGTCTGACCTCCGATTCAAGAAAAGCCTTTAGGTAGTCTTCCGCAGCTTGGGACTTGTTTCTCTCCTGCTCATAGCAAGCCATTTTTGTCCTCACCACACTACACAGCAAGTCTCTGTATCACAACATAATAAAGAGGTGTAAAAAGGCGGTGGTACAGTATGTTGACATCCCAAGAAGGGCATAGAGTAAGTACCCCAAGAACATCAACCATGTCTCATTTTCTCTTAATTGGTCAGGATTTGCGGTCCAAACAGAAATCAGGATAGAAGTGTTCCGAGCAATTTCATACGCAAGACTTAACACGCTAGCTGATTTATTGTAGTTTTGAAAATGCAACAAGGTTACATAAACTCTCTCACTCATCTTGATTGTGCAAAATCTGGCGAGGTTCCCAGAGAATAGATGGTGGGCGAAATCTCAACTCCAATGTATAATATAAAGGTGATTAATTGCATACTTCTAAATTGTTCATGCATATAAACACCATAATTCTACTTGCTGAATACACTTAAGAGAACATGAAGCAAGCTCAACAGCCTACATTTCCCCTTAACGTGACTGTTTTTGGCTGCAACATATCCAAGATTTGGTCTAGTTTCAGGTTCAAGTCCAGATTCAAGTGTATCCTCTGGCTGCAAAGGGTTATCACAAAATGGGCTCATAGTTTCAAGCACATTTATCATTTGTAAATTCACTACACAAAAGGGACACTAATTCAGCACTGTTTAGCAATTACACGCACAAATAAACCAACAATTGGAAATAACAAACTCCTACAATATAGAGTCCTACCATTTAAAGAATGGTATTGTGGTTAAGGCTCACCACAAGGATGATAACCTGATGGGGTTCAGAGTAATAGAATAAAATGGACAACAATGAACAGTTAATTGTCCCACCAGATTACCATCCACATGGCGCAAACAAAGATTTATACCATTGTTTTTGCAGATGGTTTAATTATAACGAATGCATGATCTAGTGTAAACGTCACCCCAATCCCAGAGGATGATGAGCCACACCCGCTTTATGAGAGAGAGCTGACTGGTGGTGATTTAACCAGAGGGTCACCACACCTCAGGTGAGGGGCAAAATTGAGAAGGCGGGGTCTTCATGAATAACGGGAGCTGGTACAGGAATTGAAGACACACTGTTGGCATCGCTCGGCATCACAAACCAGCCACCCAGCCAACTGAGCTAACCGACCCCTGATCATGATCTAACGTGCACAACTTTAAAATGCTTAATACACACAGTAAAATACAAAATTTGAATAAATGTCCCAATTTCAGCTCAGTATACATCTTTGTTTAAAATATTTATTACACTTTTGTTCTCTCCTCCAAACCTAGACTTGCTGATCTCATGAAAGCACCTTCCACCATTGTTCCATTCTATCCTGCCATTATGACCAATATAAGGTTTCATCTCCACTTGGGCCGTTAAATCCTGACCTCCAATGGTATCTCTTCATGATAAGGTACCTAGCTCCAAGTTTGTTTCTGATTTATCTCATCTGTTATTCCCATTGCTCCTGAAGAATACCATCAAAATTCTATTAAAGGTGGTCCTCTTACTTTTCTAACAACCAACCAATTGGCCTTGCAATCTTCCCTTCTGGTCTTAAACTTCTAAAATTGCAGAAACTACTGTTGATCCTTAAATTGTCCACCACCTCAAAAAGTTCTGAACTCCTTCACCAACACAAATATGGTATTCACCTCACTTGTCCCATTCCTGACCAATGCTCCACAGCTCTGAAATCTGACTCTTGCACACTTTGAATTAGTTTTCATTGTCTTGGATAATATCCTGATTACCCTCCTAAACAAATAAATTGCCCACCAAAACTGCATTCATGGCATTCAGAAGCCTCCCAAGTTGCTCTGTCTGTATTGTAGTCGCGTGCACCTATTTCGTATTGTAGCTCTCAAACCTATTTCCATTAGATTGGAGGTCCTGCATGGTTCTCCTCATCCATTCGGATTACCAATAACCTATTCTACTAACCACCAATATATTCATACTTCAGCTACACAACATTGGTAACAGTGGACCAATTTGACATGCAGTCCTGTCAATCACTATGTCCATAGTTAGTTATATATAGCAGAGATGTAATCCACAATGAATTGGATAATCACCAGATTAACTTAAAAGGCATACTATTGTTACAAATGCCGTTATGTGGTTTGTCACAACAATCAACATATCAAACCTGATCTCCTCATTCCAGTGAAACTTTTTACGAGGTCCCACAATTCTTCTTCCCAACTTGTCTTCATCATCATCATCATCAGAGAACATTCTCTCCTTCTGGTCCTTGTCCTCCCCCATCATCCTGCAGGTCAGAAATTTGAAATAAATTGAAAATTCACCAACTCCTCGGGCCCAATCTGCATGATTCGGAAAACCCAATGATTGATTGACAATGCTTATTGGTTCCTACATGCTTCTAATGAAATGAAATGAAATGAAAATCGCTTATTGTCACGAGTAGGCTTCAAATGAAGTTACTGTGAAAAGCCCCTAGTCGCCACATTCCGGCGCCTGTTCGGGGAGGCTGGTACGGGAATTGAACCGTGCTGCTGGCCTGCCTTGATCTGCTTTCAAAGCCAGCGATTTAGCCCAGTGTGCTAAAACATATAAATGAATAATCATGTCAATCAGTAACTGCTTCACTTTTTATAACTACCTGAAAAAAGGTTTATGCTCCCGCACTAGACAAAACTATGTAAGTCACAGAAATATGTTGGAGGAGGTTAGAAATAACACTTTATTGCTTGCAGGATTATAAAGAGAATGACAAAATGCCAACATTGAAACACCCAATGTTATGTTGGAACAAGCACTTTTTACTTTCCACTTAGTTACATTATAGGCAGCACAGTGACACAATGCTTAGCACTGCTGCCTCACAGCACCAGGGACCTGGGTTCAACCCTGGCCTCCGGCGACTGTCTGTGTGGAGTTTACACATTCGCCCCGCATCTGCGTTGGCTTCCTCCGGGTGCTCTGGTTTCCTCCCACAGTTCAAAGATGTGCGGGTTAGGTGGTTTGACTATGACAAATTCCCCTTTATGTCCAGGTTAGGTTATGGGGTTACGCGGAGAGGCCAGGGTTGTCGGTGGAGTGGACACGGGTAGAATGCTCATCTTGAAGGTTTTGTGCAGACGTGATGGGCCAAATGACCACCTTCTGCACTGTAGGGATTCTATGATTCTAGTTCTTCAGTAAAGAACAAAAGTAAATTTGTGCATAGTTAGTAAGTCAGTTTGTCAGTCGATTCATTTTCAATTATCTTTCTTTGTGCTTGGTGTGACTCCAATCGATGGAGAGTTTTGCACGATTCCCATTGACCTCAATTTTGCTACAGCTTCTTGATGCCAAACACGGCCTTGATGTCAGGGGCAGTTGATCTTGCCTCACTTCTGAAATTGAGCTTGTTTGACCTGGTTTGGACCAAAGCTGTAATGAGGTGCGGAGCTGGGCATTGGTGAGCAGATTATTGCCAATTTCCACTTGATAACACCGAAGACACCACCTTCCATCGCTTTGCTAATGCTTAAAGAGTAGGCTTGTGGGGTGCAAATTGGCCAGATTGGAATTGTCCTCTTCATAGATTGGACATACACAAGCAATTTTCCACAATGTCAAGTTGACGCCAGTTTGTGGCAGCAGTGGAACAGATTGACTGGGATGGGGTGATTCTGCCCTGAACAATGGGGAATAACGATAAATACAGAGCTAGCCCATTTGGGTAATGTCAGGAAATACTTAGTTAAACAACAGGTAGGGGAAATATATAACCCTTTTCCTATCCGCCCCTCCCTCCAACCCTTCCTAAAATAGATGGCAGTTTGGCTAGATCAACGGAACATTTCAAAACTGCAAATGATGGATATTTATTAGGCATGAGCATTATGAAGTTTGAATCACGGTTGGTTGAGGGAGTAGAGTCCAGTCGAACAGACTGAGGGGCTGAATGGTTTTCAATGCAAGTGCAATCCACTGTATTGCAATGTGGCACATACTTAGCAAATTTAGCTTGGCTGTGAGCCTGGCAGTCATCTTGATACTTTGCCATCTGATGTGGCATTGCTTTCCCAATCGCTTCTTTCAATTTATGTATTGGTTCCTTCAGCTGGCCATCCTGCAAGAAAACAAATTAAAAACAAAAAACATTTTTCTTCGATAATAAATTCCAACACCTATCAGTAAGGCCCGGGTAATACCATGGATTCAGAATTTTAAAAATAGTATCTTTGATGACCCCCAGCCCCTGGAAAAATGTAAAACCATTAATTCTACATAAGATTTACAGCATACGCTTGATATATTAGTAAATCTAGGTTGTTAATATTACACAACATACTCTTTTAATTAAATGCAGCGATGTAGAACTTTTCTTCTGCCGCTAAAAGGAGCTCTGATACTTGGTGGTAGAAGCTCATCTGAAGAAGAAGTGGATTCAAATGCTATTCCTGATGAAACTGGTCAAATTAGCCAAGCACAGTGAGGCTGAGCATATATGAATAGATATGTATATGAATGGCTCCAAGTGAAATACTAAACACTGGTTTAAATATCATTTAAAGCTGTGTAATCAGACTGTTGCAGGTTACGTATAGAAAAACGGTTTTAAGATCACACCACAGACACATAGAAACCAATCCAAACATAACTTTAAAAAGTTTCACACACGATCCTTAAAATTCATTTATTTACGATAGGCAGTGAAACCTGTATAAATGCTCACCTGCATAAAGCATTCACCTGTCTTTACCAGCCATTTTGCCCCAGTCTGCAATAATTTTTTAAGAGGACAAAAAAATTAGTTGTTTAACAGAAGTCCCACATCAGAATTAGGGGAGTATAGAATTCCTTTCCCCCACTCTTTCACTTCGTCCAAAAAAATATTTTATGGAGAAAGCAACATAGCAGCCAAAACAGGATACAAGCTGGTCACGTATGAGAATGAGTTCTAACTTCACATTTAAGTTAAATTCACTCGAAACAATGATGCGTTTGCTGATTTGACATGGTTTTATGCTGGCAGATCATGCTTCGTCAATTCAAGAGTCTACTCTGCTTAATTCAAAATGACTTTGTTCAAATGTGATCATTCAGAATATCAGAGCACTAAAATCCTACTTTCCAGTCACTCACACACTGTTTTTTCAAATTACTGGATGATTTGATAGTTTAAGCACAAGAAGTGTCTTTGAATTATCAGGAGAAGACTGTATAAATGAAGTGTGTATGATCTTATTTCCTCGTGATCACTTTCTAAGGGTGGCACAATCAAACAATCCCAGCATGAAAGTAATGCTTTTACTCAACAATAGAAGAAACGGTTAATACTAATAACTTAAACATCCGGATATTCAATTTTGCCGAGATGAATTTAATGTTACTTTATAGGAGACACATTTGAAGATTATACACAAATAATATATATTGTAAACGTTAATATTTGAAGTGACAACATCATTGTTTGCCTGGAAAGCAACACTTGTCACAGAATAATCTTATTTTCCAATAGGAATCAAACCTGGATTAAGCAACCAAGTGTTTCTGTTCTACGAGTGACTACTCTGGACAAAACTCAAGAATGGCTATGAGTTCTCAATATTATTACAAAATTGAGCATATTTGTCTAAATGAGGTTAAAATGATTAGTGATTGTTTTTGCTGCATAGTGTGCTGCCATTTTCTTATTGGCTTATCAGTAAACAGGAAACCTAGACAGACAATATTTAATCAATCATTCAGGCTCTTAGAACAAAACCGTGGCTCCTGCTAGCTTGTTACATGGTAGCTGTTAGCTTGGTTGTTCAGTAGCCGGTAGCTTGGTTGTACAGTAGCCGTTAGCTTGGTTGCGCGGTAGCCGTTAGCTTGGTTGTACAGTAGCCGGTAGCTTGGTTGTTCAGGAGCCGGTAGCTTGGTTGTTCAGGAGCCGGTAGCTTGGTTGTGCGGTAGCCGGTAGCTTGGTTGTACAGTCGCCGTTAGCTCGGTTGTTCGGTAGCCGGTAGCTTGGTTGTGCGGTAGCCGTTAGCTTGGTTGTGCGGTAGCCGTTAGCTTGGTTGTTCAGTAGCCGGTAGCTTGGTTGTACAGTAGCCGTTAGCTTGGTTGTTCAGTAGCCGGTAGCTTGGTTGTTCGGTAGCCGGTAGCTTGGTTGTTCAGTAGCCGGTAGCTTGGTTGTTCGGTAGCCGGTAGCTTGGTTGTTTGGTAGCCGGTAGCTTGGTTGTTCGGTAGCCGGTAGCTTGGTTGTGCAGGAGCCGTTAGCTTGGTTGTGCAGTAGCCGGTAGCTTGGTTGTGCAGTAGCCGGTAGCTTGATTGTGCAGTAGCCGGTAGCTTGGTTGTGCAGTAGCCGGTAGCTTGGTTGTGCGGTAGCCGGTAGCTTGATTGTGCAGTAGCCGGTAGCTTGGTTGTGCAGTAGCCGGTAGCTTGGTTGTGCAGTAGCCGGTAGCTTGGTTGTGCAGTAGCCGGTAGCTTGGTTGATCGGTAGCCGGTAGCTTGGTTGATCGGTAGCCGGTAGCTTGGTTGATCGGTAGCCGGTAGCTTGGTTGATCGGTAGCCGGTAGCTTGGTTGATCGGTAGCCGGTAGCTTGGTTGATCGGTAGCCGGTAGCTTGGTTGATCGGTAGCCGGTAGCTTGGTTGTTTGGTAGCCGGTAGCTTGGTTGTGCGGTAGCCGTTAGCTCGGTTGTTCGGTAGCCGGTAGCTTGGTTGTTTGGTAGCCGGTAGCTCGGTTGTTCAGGAGCCGTTAGCTCGGTTGTGCAGTAGCCGGTAGCTCGGTTGTACAGTACTCTCAGCTCAGAAAGCTGAGGCCCTACGCAGGCCGAGGGCAGAAAATCTAGGCTGAGGGATTGCTACTCTGTCAGAAGTGGTCACTTTCAAACCATACATTAAACTATGGTGCCAACTCACTGTTCATATGTACACGAAAGATTGCATAGCAATATGCCAGGAAAAGCAGAGCAATCCTGCCCATGCTTTGTTCAACGTTGATCTCTCGACCAATATCACAAAAACAGACTGTCTTGTCTCTTTTCTGTTTATGGAACCTCTCCAAATGCTTTAGCTGCTTTGGTCATCTACATAACTATGGCGGCTATACTTCAAAACTACTGAATTGACAGCAAAGAGCTTTTGGACGTAGAGGTTGTGCAATTCCGGGCATATGCCACAAAAACAATGAAACAGAAGACCAGTTTTTATAAATGTTGATTGGCAAGGGATGTTAGCCAAGGTAACTGTGGTGATCACAAGTTAACCAGATGCAACACAACTGAGCGACCACTAGAGGGAGCACGGGAGAGCCATATAAATACATCAGGACAGGAAGTGGGGAGTCACTCTTCACAGCAGGCGGGCTGGCAAGCAGGACACACAGCAAGCAAAGCTGGTAGTTAGCACTGGAAGGTAGTTCTAGGTCAAGCTCTGGAAACTGAACGAACCCACAATAAAGCATCTTCTCCACACTTGAGACTACGAGCTTTATTAAGATACGAGGAACAACACATGGTACCTAGGAGTGATTTCAGACGCTTACGACAGGACAACTCAGCTGCAGATACAGAAAGCACAAAATGGCATGGAAATCTCCTACTGGACATTTGACTGGGGAAGACATCGCTAATTCGAGGATGTGGCATGGATACCCACCTCAGCTGGACACGACTGGTAATGTAATAAATGTCTGGAAAAGGTTCAAACAAATGTTCGATTTTTATCTCATAGCTAATGATGTAGCAGAAGCCTCAGACAAAATTAAAATAGCAATTCTCATCGAAGGGCCTGTCAATAAGAAAGTGTATAATGGATTTAAACACTCAAAAGGTGAAGACAGGAACAGCTTACAAACGTTACTAAACAAATTTGAAGAGTACTGTGAGAAATTTGAACAGCAAGGCATGCTCACAGTCCAACCTGCACAGAGACTGAGTGATGCAAGACTTAAAAAATCACAAAAAGATCAGGAAATCGCGAATGCACAGTACAGATCAAAAAGAAGAAATAACATGAATTTTTCACAAAGCCAAAACGCTGAAATCCAGTCCAGATCGGAAAGAAAAGGTAACTTACAACTTTTAGAAAGAAAAAACGCTGAAATCCGCGATAAAATGGCGTCTAAGCACATTTTGCAGTCTCTGGTAAGCAAAGAACTACAAATCGCGTCTGCGCATGCGCCGGAACCGGAAGTTGCGCATGCGCCGGAACCGGAAGTCGCGCGTGCGCCGGAACCGGAAGTCGCGCATGCGCAGTTTACAAAAGATCGCGGCGCCGATCGTTATGCGCATGCGCAAGCCGCGCATGCGCAGTCAAAAAAAATCTTCGTCGCGGGCCGTCATGCGCATGCGCAAGCGCAATGGACACCGAACCGCACAAGGAAAGAAAGCCGATTTGCGCATGTGCAAGTCGTTCCTACGCGTGACGTCATGACGTCTGAGAATCCTGACCACGCCCACTTAAAAGGGAAATGCCCGAAAATTGAAAACAAGACACTTAAAGTGGTAAAACCAAATTTTCTTGCCTCAGAACACAGAAAAACGCCTGAACTTAAACCAACAGTGAAAAACAACTTGCACAAAACCTTGGAAAAAGCTGCCTTCACCACACACAGTGAAGCGAACAAAAAGAATTCCGAAACAACAAAAGATGATTTGTTTTTCGACGATTACCTCTCAGACCTGACTGGGTCAGTCGGATATGCTTATCACAGCATCAGCGACACGGTCGCAAAGTACAACACGAACCAACTCGTGGTAGATGAATCCAACCAAAATGCTTTGGTTTTCAAAGAATACTACTCAGACATGGCTGAGTCAGTCGGATATGCTTATCACAGCATCAGCGACACGGTCGCAAAGTTCAACACGAATCAACTCGTGGTAGAAGAATCCAACCAGGATGATTTGGTTTTCGGAGAATACTACTCAGACACAGCTGAGTCAGTCGGATATGCTTATCACAGCATCAGCGACACGGTCGCAAAGTTCAACACGAATCAACTCGTGGTAGAAGAAGCCAACGAAGATGAAATGGGTTTCAAAGAATACTACTCAGACATGGAGGAGTTATTTGGACATGCTGATCACAGCATCAGCGACACCGTTGCAAAGCTCAACACGACTCTACTCATGGTGGATGAATCCAACACCATGGTGCCATGGCAGCTCGTCGATACATTGGATGACAGCAATACCCAAGACGAAGACGACGCCACACAGAGAGCACAGGAAGACTCCACGGAGCGAGCGATGACAGGCTCCACAGTGCGAGTGATGAAAGACGCCAACAGGGATGCAAGCAAACACTCCCGGGCGGACACCAAGCATGAACAAGACCATGAAGGTAAACCCGCTGTACCTGAGCAACCGCAAGCAGACTATGAAAGTCTACCAAGCTCACAGGAACAAGAAGAAAGAGCGGACTATGAAAGTCCAACACGCTCACAGGAACAAGAAGAAAAAGCAGACTATGAAAGTCCAACACGCTCACAGGAACAAGAAGCAAGAGCAGACTATGAAAGTCCAACACGCTCACAGGAACAAGAAGAAAGAGCGGACTATGAAAGTCCAACACGCTCACAGGAACAAGAAGAAGACAATGCACCTCTGCCCACTGCATGCGAAGACAGTGACAAGGTGATCACACTCAACGTACAGGATCACAGTGAGACTGACAGTTCTCCGCTTGTCTGTACCGAAGCACAGAGCGAAAACAGTGACAAGGTGCTCGCACTCGACGTACAGGATAGTAAGAAGTCTTACAACACCAGGTTAAAGTCCAACAGGTTTGTTTCAAACACGAGCTTTCGGAGCACGGCTCCTTCTTCAGGTGAATGGAAAGGCTTGTTCCAGAAATGTTTATATAGACACAGTCAGAGATGCCCCGGAATGCGAGCACCTGCAGGCAATCAAATCATCAAAGATGCAGAGAGAGAGGTAACTCCAGGTTAAAGAGGTGTGAATTGTCCCAAGCCAGTTCAGTCGGTAGGCCTCTGCAAGTCCAGGCTTGTTGGTGGGGGCCGAATGTAATGCGACATAAATCCCAGATCCCGGTTGAGTCCGCATTCATGCGTGCGGAACTTAGCTATAAGTTTTTGCTCAGCAATTTTGCGTTGTCGCGTCAACGCAACAACGTTGCGCGTCAACGCAACAACGCGACAACGCAAAATTGCTGAGCAAAAACTTATAGCTAAGTTCCGCACGCATGAATGCGGACTCAACCGGGATCTGGGATTCATGTCGCATTACATTCGGCCCCACCAACAAGCCTGGACTTGCAGAGGCCTACCGACTGAACTGGCTTGGGACAATTCACACCTCTTTAACCTGGAGTTACCTCTCTCTCTGCATCTTTGATGATTTGATTGCCTGCAGGTGCTCGCATTCCGGGGCATCTCTGACTGTGTCTATATAAACATTTCTGGAACAAGCCTTTCCATTCACCTGAAGAAGGAGCCGTGCTCCGAAAGCTCGTGTTTGAAACAAACCTGTTGGACTTTAACCTGGTGTTGTAAGACTTCTTACTGTGCTCACCCCAGTCCAACGCCGGCATCTCCACATCATGACGTACAGGATCACAGTGAGACTGACAGTTCTCAGCTTGTCTGTACCGAAGCACAGAGCAAAAACAGTGACAAGGTGCTCGCACTCGACGTACAGGATCACAGTGAGACTGACAGTTCTCAGCTTGTCTGTACAGAAGCACAGAGTCGGGCCACCCAACAGTCCAGAGAGACGATGCCGAAAGAAAACATGCAGATTTTGACTCCAGAAGAGGAGCACCTGGAGCCCAGAGAGACAACGCCAAAAGAAAACATGCAGATTTTGACTCCAGAAGAGGAGCACCTGGAGTCCACAGAGACAATGCCGAAAGAAACCATGCAGATTCTGACTCCAGAAGAGGAGCACCTGGAGTCCAGAGACATCAAACAAAAAGAAACCATGCAGATTTTGACTCCAGAAGAGGAGCACTTGGAGTCCAGTGAGATAACATCAACAGAAATCATGAAGATTTTAACTCCAGAAGCGGAGCACCAAGAGTCTAGAGAAACCACGTCAACTGAAATCATGCAGATTTGGACTCCAGAAGAGGAGCGCCGAGAGTCCACAGACACCGCGTCAAATGTAATCAAGAAGACTTTGACTCCGGAAGACGAGCACCAAGAAAGCAAAGATGCGGAATCCAATTCTCCATAACTGATTGATGTCACCTGCACCGATGCAACATCAGATCATTCGCACCACTCGCGAGACGGAATGCTCAATGACTCAAATTATCCACTCGGGACACTCATAGAGTATAACAAGAAAAACAAAAGTCAAAAGAAACACAGCAAGAACAAAAACAACATGAAGCGCGACAAGACCAACAACAATAGCAAGAAGCACAGCAGAAACGAGAACGACAACAGCAAGAAGAAAAGCAACATGAAGCGCGACAAGACAAACAACAATAGCAAGAAGCACAGCAGAAACGAGAACGACAACAGCAAGAATAAAAGCAACATGAAGCGCAACAAGACAAACAACAACGTCAGGCACAAAGATAGCGACAACGACAGAGGCAGAAACAACAAGAATGGCAACAAACACAACAAAGTCAGGAGCAAAGATAGCGACAACAACAAAGACGGAAACGACAAAAACAGCGACAAGTACGGCAACGGAAACAACAAAAACAGGAACGACAGAAACAACAGCAATGAAACAACGACTTGTACACAATGGCACTACTTGGCACATGATGGACGATGCCACAGCACACTGCAAAACGATAACAAGACTACAAACATGTCATGGGATGACAACGAATCGCACAAACTCACGTCTGCTCCAGAACAAGCAAGCACACCAGCATCCAAGGCGGATGAGACAATAAATCAACACCACAAGCACAAAAAAAAAAAGTCCATGCCAGTCAACATCAGTGATGTGACCATGCAAACACCTCGGGATGACGCATTGGGTACTTAAGATAACAAGGAACACCAACAACATTCACAGCGGACTTGCAATATCAATATCACCACGTCATCAACAACAAAAAGAAGAAAAAAAAAAGCTCTGAACAAATTCATCAAGTTTGGACATATAAATACATTGGCTTTGTTAACCAAGGCAATAGCATCATCACTTGTATAGATACGCATATCATAAGTTACTGTTTTGTATAATTTTCCTTAATGATGTACAGAAACTATGTAATGAGAAAGAGGGGGATGTGGTGATCGTAGATTGACCAGATACAAAAACAACAGAGCAAACACGAGCGGGAGAGCTATAAATACACTGGGACAGGATATACAATTTTCTTTAACGATGTTCAGAAAATATGTTAAGAGAAAAAGGGGGATGTGGTGATCACAAGTTAACCAGATGCAACACAACTGAGCGACCACTAGAGGGAGCACGGGAGAGCCATATAAATACATCAGGACAGGAAGTGGGGAGTCACTCTTCACAGCAGGCGGGCTGGCAAGCAGGACACACAGCAAGCAAAGCTGGTAGTTAGCACTGGAAGGTAGTTCTAGGTCGAGCTCTGGAAACTGAACGAACCCACAATAAAGCATCTTCTCCACACTTGAGACTACGAGCTTTATTAAGATACGAGGAACAACACAGTAACAACAGTCCATAGTCTAACAGACACCTTAACAGACAGATAGGCCTTCTGCTCAATCACCCACCAGGAGGATGGCTCTTCAAACGACCAAGAATTTCCTTTTGTGTTGCGCTGGAACAGCAATGTGACGCTTCATTTGGCCTTGAGTTCCAAATCCTTTGACTCAGAGGCAATCGTGTACATAAATGAGCAAAACTCATATGTGGTAATACCGAATATGACAGTCTGTCACTTCCGGTAGCGACCATGTCCGGATCGGCCGCACACACGGCAGCTCCCGCCGGGATCGGACATTTGGGCCCTTCAACCAAGTGGTAGCGGCACTTCGGCAGTGATTCCCGGCATGGCAAGAGACGCTGGAGAGGTTCCCCTCACTGCTGCATGGAGGGGACCGGAGTGGGGCCGTCAAGAGAGTGGTTGTGGGGAAGCGAGCGGAACTGGTCCAGAAAGACAAAATGGCGGCCGGCGCGGACCAAGCAGCGTGGGCTCAGTGGTCAAGAGAGCAGCAAGAGCTCCTGAGAAGCTGCTTCACAGAGCTGAAGACAGAGATGCTGGCCCCAATGAAGGCCTCCATGGAAAGGATGGTGAAGGCTCAGAAGGTACAGGAGCAGGCGATCAAAGAGACCCCGCACAAGAGATGGCAGGAGAGACTGGATGACCTAGAATATAGGTCTAGGAGTCAAAACCTGCGGGATCCTGGGCCTCCCTGAAGATGCGGAGGGGGCGGACGCGAACACGTACGTAATTACAATGCTGGTGACGCTGATAGGCACGGGGGCCTTTCCGCAGCCCTTGGAACTGGACGGGGCACACAGAGTACTTGTGAGGAAGCCTAGTGTGAACAAACCACCGAGGGCGATGGTGATAAGGTTCCACCGCTTCACAGACCGGGAGCGTGTCTTGCGCATGGCAAAGAAGAAGCGGAGCAGTAAGTGGGAGAACTGAGAGATTCGGATATACCAGGACCTGGGAGCTGAATTGGCTAAGAGGCGTGCGGGATTCAACCGGACTAAGGCAGTCCTTCACAACAAAGGAGTGAAGTTCAGGCTGCTGCATCCGACGAGGCTTTGGGTAACGTACCAGGACAGGCACTACTACTTCGATACGCCAGACAAGGCATGGACATTTATTAAGCATAAAAAGCTGGACTCGAACTAAAGCTGCACGTGGGTGAAACATCCTGTGGGGGGAAATATGTAACTGGGTGTTGGCCTGATGCAAGATTGGTAATAGAATTTAGGCTGTTAGAATTTAAGAGTAACGCCCGGGTTGTGTTTCTCATTTCATGTGAAGAATGTGGATGGCGCTTGCTCTCTTACCCTGTGGGGGAGAGGAGGTTGGGGGCCCGAAGGAGCAGCCAGGGTCTGCAGACTTACGGAAGCGTAATTGGGGGGGGGGCGAAAATCAGTGCTAAGCGGGTGCTTGGCATGGGGATTGGGATGTTTGGGGGGGGGGGGGGGGGGGCCGAAAAAGGGAGATGGCTAGTCGGCCCGGGGGGGGGGGGGGGGGGGGGGGGGGGGGGGGGGGACGAGGCAGGGGTTCCCCTATCCCCGCTACTATTTGCCCTGGCAATTGAGCTGTTAGCCATAGCGCTGACGACTTCAAGGAATTGGTCCCAGTGGGGGAGGCTTCCTTCTACGCAGACGACCTGCTATTGTATATTTTGGACCCGTTAGAGGGGATGGGGGAGGTCATGCGGATCCCAAGGGACTTTGGCAGCTTCTCGGGGTACAAGATGAATGTGGGGAAAAGTCAACCCCCCCGTCCAGGCTGATCACGTGGAATGTGAGGGGTCTGAACGGGTCGGTCAAAAGGGCCCGCCTGTTCTCACATTTAAAGGGATTAAATTACTCGCAGGTTTACTTTTTTTTGTGTTGAGCAGGGCGTTGATCCGGAGGGTGGAGGGGGTCAAGTATTCAGCCATTGCGGTCTCAGACCATGCTACGCACTGGGTGGACCTGCGACTGGGGGCGGAGGGAGGGCAGTGCCCTCTCTGGAGACTGGATGTGGGACTGCTAGCGGATGAAGAAGTGTGTGGGCGGATAAGGGGGAGCATCCAAAACTATATGACAACAAATGACACAGGGGAGGTAACAGCAACAACGGTCTGGGAGGCTATGAAGGCAGTTATTAGTGGGGAGTTAATTTCTATTAGGTCCCATAGAGAGAAGAGGAAGAGGGCAAAGAGGGAGAGGCTGGTGGGAGAGATACTCAGTTGACAGGAGTACGCCGAGACCCCCCCCCCCGCCGAGGAGGGGCTGCTAAGGTGCGCCGGAGACTGATCTGCTGACCACTGAGAAGGCGGAGGCGCAGCTGAGCTGAGGAAGGTGAAGGGGGCAGTCTAGGGAAAAACCAAGTAGGATGCTGGCGCACCAACTTCGCAGGAGAGGCGCGGCCAGGGAAATTGGGGGGGTTAGGGATAAGGCAGGTAACACGGTCTTGGGCCCAGAGAGGATCACTGAAGTCTTCAAGGAGTTTTATTGTAAACTGTACGAGTCAGAGCCCCCAGTGGGAGGGGCAGGGATGAAGCAATTTATGGATCAATTGCGGTTCCCAAGGGTGGACGAAGATCTGGTGGAGGGACTGGGGGCCCCGATTGAGTTGGAGGAGATAGTTAAGGGCCTAGCAAGTATACAGTCGGGCAAGGCCCCGGGTCCGGACGGCTTCCCTGTAGAATTTTACAAGAAATTCTCGGAGCTACTGAGCCCACTCCTGGTAAGAACCTTTAACGAGGCAAAGGAGAGAGGAGCCCTCCCCCCAACGATGTCACAGGCTTTGATCGCGCGCATTTTGAAGAGGGAGAAGGATCCGCTTCAATGTGGGTCCTACAGGCCGATATCACTCCTGAACGTGGATGCCAAACTGCTGGCTAAAATTTTGGCTACTAGGTTGATGAGAATCAGACGGGTTTCGGCAAGGGCAGGCAATTGAACACAAATGTGAGGAGGCTCCTAAACATTATCATGATGCCCTCAGAAGGAGGGGACGTAGAAGTAGTGGCTGCAATGGATGCAGAGAAAGCCTTTGAACGGGTGGAATGGGAGTACCTGTGGGAAGCGTTAGGTAGGTTTGGATTTGGTGAGGGATTCATAAGGTGGGTCAAGCTACTGTATCAGGCCCCCATAGCATGTGTACCCACGAACTGGCTGAGGTCGGAGTATTTTAGGCTGCACCGAGGGACGAGGCAGGGGTTCCCCTATCCCCGCTACTATTTGCCCTGGCAATTGAGCTGTTAGCCATAGCGCTGACGACTTCAAGGAATTGGTCCCGGTGGGGGAGGCTTCCTTCTACGCAGACGACCTGCTATTGTATATTTTGGACCCGTTAGAGGGGATGGGGGAGGTCATGCGGATCCCAAGGGACTTTGGCAGCTTCTCGGGGTACAAGATGAATGTGGGGAAAAGTGAGCTGTTTGTAATCCACGCTAGGGGTCAAGATGGTGGAGAGGAGCTTTCGTTACCTAGGTATACAGGTGGCTAGGAACTGAGATACCCTACTCAGGCTCAATCTATCACGGCTTGATGAGCAGATGGAGGGAAACTTTAAAAGGTGGGTCATGCTCCCATTTTCCCTGGCGGGAAGGGTGCAGACCGTGAATATGACGGACCTCCCCAGATTTCTGTTTGTTTTTCAGTGCCTTCCCATCTTCATCCCCAAATCCTTCTTCAAGCGGGTGAACAGGATTATCACGCTGCCATTCTCGCCGGCACGATACACCACAAGCCCGGCGGTGACGGCGGTGCTGGGGTCAGTGGAGAAGGCACAGGAAGGAGGAGGGGGCCTCAGTTTGGACCTCAATACAGAATAATCATACATTTGTTCCGGGCAAGATAGACATGGGGGTTTCAAAGCTGGCACAGGGCAGGCATTAGAAGGAAAATGAAATGAAAATCGCTTATTGTCACGAGTAGGCTTCAATGAAGTTACTGTGAAAAGCCCCTAGTCGCCACATTTCGGCGCCTGTCCGGGGAGGCTGGTACGGGAATCGAACCGTGCTGCTGGCCTGCCTTGGTCTGCTTTAAAAGCCAGCGATTTAACCTTGTGAGCTAAACCAGCCCCAACCAGGATGGAGAACCTGTTCATAGATGGGACTTTCCCTAGTTTAAAGGCGCTAGAGAAGTTCATCCTGCCCCCGGGAAGTGCCTTCAGATACCTCAAAGTCTGCGAATTTCTCAAAAAACCAAGTGGGGAAATTTCCGTTGCTACCCCTTCGTAGGACACAGGACAGGGTGGTGTCTGGCATCTGGGTAGGAGAGGGGAAGGTGTTGGACAGCCACCAAGAGCTGCAGGATGCGGAGGAAGCCCCAGTGGAGGAACTGAAGGGCAAGTGGGAGGAGGAGCTGGGTGAGGAGCTAGATAAGGGCCTGTGGGCTGATGCCCTGGGCAGGGTAAATTCCTCATCATGTGCCAGGCTCAGCTTAATTCAGTTTAAGGTGGTACATCGGGCACACATGACGACGACGAGGATGAGTAAGTTCTTTGGAGTGGAGGACAGCTGTGCGAGATGTTCAGGGAGTCCAGCTCCATATGTTCTGGGCATGTCCGGTGCTTAAATTATTCTGGCAGGGCTTTGCGAAGGTTATGTCCAAGGTCTTGAACGCGCGGGTAAAGCCGAGTCCAACAATAGCAATCTTTGGGGTGTCAGAGGATCTGGGAGTGCAGGAAGCGAAAGATGCCGAGGTTTTGGCCTTTGCCTCCCTGGTAGCCCGGAGACGGATCTTGTTAATGTGGAGAGACTCGAAACCCCCGAGTGTGGAGACTTGGGTTAGTGATATGGCTGAGTTCAGCCTGGAGTGAATAAAGTTTGCTTTGAGAGGGTCCTTGCTGGGGTTCTCCCGGCGGTGGCAACCGTTCCTTGACTTTCTAGGAGTGTTAAAATGTCAGCAGCAGCAGCAATCCGGGGGTGGGGGCAAACTGTTCATTTAATGTATATTCTGTTTGTATAATGATAACAGCCACCTAGTTTTATTAAATATTTTCCTTTTATTTTTCTGTTATTAGTTATGTAAAAATTCTGCTTGAAAAAGCTTTAATAAAACAAATAAAAAAAATAAATAAATGTCAGTCTGTCTGTTCTTGTCGTAATCTTTAAAATTTTCTTAATATCCTGAACTCCATGGCCCATCACAGAGGTTTCTCAACACATTTCACCCCAACTTCGATCAATGGCCTTTAAGTTGTGCTCAGCAATGGTTGCATTGCAATGAGTGGATTGTATAACAGCCATAAACATCGGTGAGTGGCTGGAAGAAAAAAAACGGCTTTCTGCCTACACTGAACCTTTCAGGATTTCCACATTAAGAAAAAATAGGTGTGATTTATATACCCTAGTGTACAGTGCTATGGTAGCAAGATAGTTAAAAGTGGGAGTTATGGCTCGGAGAGGAAATGAAGCCGAATAATATATTGCTCTCTGGTAGCTTTCCAAAAGACAGGGAAAAACCCCTTGCATCAAGACTACACTTTGAGAAGAGAATAGCATTTAAAATATATAAAAGATACCGTGTACCAATGCAATTTGCTACATTAACATCAGTTCCAGAAAATTTCCACTGGAAATAAAATATCACGTGGGTAAAATATTACAAAAGGATTTGGTTACATACAAATAAAGGTCTGTCCATTTTAGATCAAACCCTTCTTACATTACAGAATGTGGTCATCCACAACTGATAAACATCTCCACTCTAATTTGACAGCGACATGAAGAACCTTGATGAATTAAAATGGAGCCTTGACTGTTGCGGCTTGGCCTTTCTGCAAAGACTGATGGGAGGCACGGTGACACAGCGGTTAGCACTGTTGCCTTACAGCGCCAGGCACCCAGATTAGATTCCGACCTCGGGTGACTCTCACTGGAACGACGAAGGTTGAGGGATTGAAGGTTGACGGTTGAGTCCAAAGATGTGCGGGTTAGGTGGATTGGCCATGCTAAATTGCCCGTAGTGTCCTAATAAAAGTAAGGTTAAGGGGGGGGGTTGTTGGGTTACGGGTATAGGGTGGATACGTGGGTTGAGTAGGGTGATCATGGCTCGGCACAACATTGAGGGCCGAAGGGCCTGTTCTGTGCTGTACTGTTCTATGTTCTATGTTCTAGGGGCGACCTGATAGAGGTCTACAAAATTATGAGGGGCATAGACAAAGTGGATAGTCAGAGGCTATTTCCCAGGGTAGAAGGGTCAATTACTAGGGGGCATAGGTTTAAGGTGCGAGGGGCAAGGTTTAGAGGAGATGTACGAGGCAAGTTTTTTTTTTATACACAGAGGATAGTGGGTGCCTGGAACTCGCTGCCGGAGGAGGGGGTGGAAGCAGGGACGATAGTGACATTTAAGAGGCATCTAGACAAATAGGATGGGAATAGAGGGATATGGACCCAGGAAGTGTAGAAGATTTTAGTTTAGATGGGCAGCATGGTTGGCACAGGCTTGGAGGGCCGAAGGGCCTGTTCCTGCGCTGTACTTTGCGTTGTTCTTTGTTCTCTTTGACTGCCTGTGTGGAGTTTGCACGTTCTCCCCGTGTCTGTGTGGGTTTCCTCCGGGTGCTCCGGTTTCCTCCCATATTCCAAAGATGTGCAGGTTAGGTAGATTGACCATGTTAAGTTACCCCTTAGTGTTCAAAGGTTAGGTGGGGTTACGGGGATAGGGTGGGGGAGTGGACCGAGGTAGGATGCTCTACGGAGGGTCGGTGTATATTCAACGTTGTTGCAGTCCTTGCTGACAAACTAGTCATTCTTGCCCACTAATTCCATACTAGAAACAGTTAAGGAAATTATTCAGGAGTGAGTTTGTAAACTGGGGCAATGATAAATCACTGCTGAACAACCACCCTGTCGCAAACAAATAAGTTTACAATTGTGAAGGCTGATTCCCTCAGAAGAAAATTTGTATTAGAGGTAAAATATATATATTTTTGTCTGTCTGTCTTTTCTCTCCAGTATTTTCCCATCTTTATTTTGCTTTCAGAACACCAATTAAAATTGAATTTATATTTCCTGCCTTATTGTTTCTGGTTTCGAACAAAGAAAATTACAGCACAGGCACAGGCCCTTCCAGCCTGCGCCGATCCAGATCCTTTATCTAAACCTGTTGCCTATTTTCCAAGGTCTACTTCTCTCTGTTCCCCACCAGTTCATATATCTGTCCAGATGCACCTTAAATGATGCTATCGTACCCGCCTCTACCACCTCCGCTGAAGCATTCCAGGCACCCATTCTAGACACTGCATGTCTCAGTAAACATTCTTCAACCTAACTGATTGAAGAATCTTGCAGCTGCCGCCCTATTCACATCATACCATTTAATTTCCCAATGCTTGCTCAATCAGGACTATCCTATGCAATACTGCACTCACTTCCAGTATTATGTGTAGCAGAATGTGAAGAACGCCAAACCCAGAAACAGGTTAATGAGCTAGCCTGGCTGTTTCATCAACAATTCCCCGAATTGCTAAATACTAACCTGGCTCAGGAACCCAAGTACCGAGTTTGCTATGAAAGTCGACTTGGTTCCGACCTTCTATTCTGGAGACTCATTATGAGGTCACACGGCCTGAAGGGTGGATAGTTTATACACCTCGGCTTTCTTGTCTACGAATAATGATTCTGATGTAAAATACCTCGAACAATATTATAGCGTTGAAAGCATTTAACACAAAATCAATGCTCCATCAAAATACTCAATCAATACATTATTCTGAAAAATATAGTGGCTTTACGTAGGAAAACATACTAGCAATTCTGTGCCAAGAACATCCCACCAACCACAATGAGGAAATGACCTCGGCAGTAATGGTGTGCTGAAGAATGTAAGAGTACGGAAAGCTTTCCTCCTCTTCACAAGGTTCTTCTGCACTCACATGAACCACCAAATTAACAGTGAGTCTTACTTTAACCATTCATGCAAATCAGGGCACCAACAATAATGTGAAACTGCAGTGTCAATCTTGATAATAAGCTCATATCGTTGTACAAGGCAGACACACACACAGCTAACTTAAATAGGAGTTTATCCAGCAAGAAAAAGTTTGTTTAATAGTAAAGGAGCTCAGCAGTAGCAAATTATGAGATTATAAATCAGTCTTTCTCTGCTAATTATTGCAGTAAACTGTGCCATCCCTAAACGTGACAGGAGCAGACAAAACAAAGAAATAAGCTAGATATTGACAAGAATGGGAGATTGCGTTGTATAACATGCACCAATGAAGTTGAATATTGGGGAAGCATGAAATGCACGAGGTCATGCGTTAACCATACAACTCCTGGGAATGGATGAGTTCATTGCATTAAACATAAAACCAGCAGCTACTGAAATGTGTTGCTGCTCAATACTTTCAAAACGTTAAGATCTGCTCCTAAACCTCTATCAAAAAGGCAATTTGTCCATTAATAATCAAAACATTTTAGATCAAATATAAATCCTTCTAGGCAACTGTATTAAAACACTTCACGTGACAAAACAAAACAAAGACAATAACAAGACCCTATATAAAACAATAAATAATAAGACCCCTGTTTAATAGTACACTCAAATTTACGGTCAATAACTAAAACAAATAATAGAAAATGCTTATGCACAAAAATATAACTCTTAAAACATGTTTGTATCATAAACTTGGTTGCAATTACAAATGTTTAGCAAATTATAGCTTTTAAAAACTGGATAAGTTTCTGTAAATGGTTTTCCTAATTTCAAGACAAGAGTTACATCTGTAGAATGGATTTTATATTTAGAACACATTTTCATGTCAGTTACCTGCTCGTTCAGGTGTAGTTTCTTTGCCCTTTTGACCAGAGTGTCCTTGCTACATGGTAAGAACGATGCCAGGTGTGCGTAAACTCCAGAGCGGGCCTGAGTATTCAATTCACGGGACTGTAGCTCAATACTGAAAACATAACCGTATCAAAATAGATTCAGAGTGCGTAGCAAGAATCTCACTAAAATGAAAAACATCCCAATTTTCTCTCTAATAAAGCCTCTTCACCACACTACACAATCATGAAAAGCATGGGAGTTCAAACAGTTATCGGCTGAACACTTGCTTTCTCGTCTCTGTATTTTATGCCATCACTCCTCTGCACTAAGTAATTGGATGGCAAGGAAGCAATTTTGCCATCTCATCAATAACTTTTGTTATTTGCATCACTTAACATGCGCCAGTAATAATAGGTGATACATTACTGTGCCCTGTTGACCCCATTCCTTTATGTAGCACGGAAGGTGATATGGCAGCAGAAACCCAGGGGCAAATTGTTCAAATTAGCTCTCCCGGTGTTAGAGCACCAAACGTTGACAACGTACATCAAGAATTCAGGTGGCAAAAGTAGCTGGCCCTGTACCAGCTGCCTGGGGAAAGCGGGCAGCATAATCAAAGACCCCCTCCCACCCGGCTTACTCACTCTTCCAACTTCTTCCATCAGGAGATACAGAAGTCTGAGAACACACACACAAACAGACTCAAAAACACTTCTTTCCCGCTGTTACCAGACTCCTAAATGATCCTCTTATGGACTGACCTCCTTAACACTATACCCTGTATGCTTCATTCGATGCCGGTGCTTATGTAGTTACATTGTATACCTTGTGTTGCCCTATTATGTATTTTCTTTTATTCCCTTTTCTTCCCATGTACGTAATGATCTGTTGAGCTGCCCTATTATGTATTTTCTTTTTTTCCCTTTTCTTCCCATGTACTTAATGATCTGTTGAGCTGCTTGCAGAAAAATACTATTTACTGCGCCTCGGTACACGTGACAATAAACAAATCCAATCCAATCTAGCTTTGCCCAGTCGTAGGGATATAAAATTAAGTATGAATAAAGAGACATGTCGAAGATCTTTTGTCTGGCATGCATCAAGAATACCAGTATAAGGGGAAAACGGTATATTAAACTGTGAAAGAACAAATATCGATTGGATGGCAAGTGGACTTTGATTGCTAGAGGAGTTCCCATGGGCAATGCATTAGCTAATGGTGACGATAGATAACTGCATTGTTTCAAATTTAATCCGGATAGCCTGGCCTTGATTGGTCAAGGCTGTTCTGGAGAATGAATCAACGAAAGGCTGTCAAATTATTTTGTTTAGCTGAATCAGGTGCAATAAGTGCACATGTTCTTTCAAGTAGTCGCCATTAACAGGATGCTGCTGTCAAGTCAACAATACATTCTGCCCATCACACAAATGAGTAATGTGGTGCACGAATTTCAGTGCCATTGAGAGGCTCTGTATGTCCCAAAGATTGGCAGAATGTATCAAACAGCATGTTCCAGTTATTGTTCAGAATGGGCAAGGTGCAGGCCTTACCCAACCAGCCCGTGCGTACAACTCAAAATGTTGTCCAACATTAGATGTGATTTCATAATTGGACAACATTTTCTAAAAAAATTTCAGTGTGCTAAGAAAGATGCTGACAACTAATTTAAGGTGGCCAGTCAGGCTTGCAGTGCGGCACGTTGGAGTGTACTGGAAGCTATATTTATGAATACACAGGGCAGACAGAACATGAGCGCACATTAGATCGGTTTTTCAGCTAAACAAAATAAGGTGAAGCATTTCGCGGATCCAGTCCCTAGGGCAATGCCTTGACCAATTGGGGTCAAGCTGCCTGCCTTAAATCTCAAACAATGCTCATTTCTCAGTCATCATCAAGTGGTACATTCTCCATGGCAATACCTCGACCAGAGTCCACTTGCCAACCAATCAGCATTCTCTTTTCATACAGCATAAACTGTTATTTTCCCCATATTGTGGTAATCTTGAGAAATGTACCCCGATTGTTAGACAAATAAGCTTTGACATGCCACTTTCTTTCAGCAATACCCAGGCTATGTACCACCAAACGACTATTTGGATAGAAAAATATTAGACAGTTTTGGTTTGTGCATCTAATTCAATTAAAAATAGTCCAAATGCTTGACCGATTGAGTGGTTACAGATATTTTGACAAGCCAACTTTTATTCAGTAGTTACTCCAGTTGGTCTGGCCACAAGCATATTCAAATTCAATATATATGACAAACAGATTTCTAGTCTAGGCACAATATAAAATATTTATCTTTTACAATATAAGGTTAAAACAGCGTTTTTACAAAAAGCTACTTTATTTTTTTCCTAATTATTAATTCAAAATTATTAGCAGTTTCTGATGAGGTTTGAGCTAAACAATACTTCAAAATAATTCAAAAACTTCAAGTTGTTTATTATCCAACTCTTTTGCTCAATTGGATTAATTTCACATAAGAATGACTTCGGCTTCATTTCTACAGATGGGAAACTTAATTACATGGAATTTACAGCACAGAAACACTCCACTAATTCGTGCCAGTTCTTACGCTCAACACAAGACCCCACCATCCTCAATGAATTGAGAGTGCAGAAGGAGGCCATTCTGCCCATCGAGTCTACACTGGCCCCTGAAAGAGCACCCTACCTAAGCCCACACCTCCAACCTATCCCCATAACCCAGCAACCCCACCTAACTTTTGGATACTACGGGGCAATTTATTGTGACCAATCCACCTAACCCGCACATCTTTGTACTGTGGGAGGAAACCAGAGCACCCGGAGGAAATCCACAGAGACATGGGGAGAACGTGCAGACTTCGCACAGACAGCGATCTAAGTCAGGAATGGCATCAGTATGAAGCAACAGTGCTACCCGCTGGGCTGCCGAACCTACTTCATTGAATCCTATTGGCATATCCCACATACACTTATCTAGTTTTCTCTTAAACGCATCTGTGCTTTTTGCAACAACTACCCAACAAATAAGGTTTTCCTGAATTACTTAATTGGATAATTAGCAATCCTTTATCTATCCCTTCTAGTTTTGGACTTCTAAACAAGTGAACACATCTTTTTAACTCCTACCCTGTCAAATCCCTTCATAATTTTGAGCCTCCATTACATCACCCCTCAAAGAACCCATGTTTTTGAAAGGCAGCCAATGTTCATTGGATTATACTTACTTTAGTAGAATATTATTGACATCTTGTGTGAAGAATTTCTGCTTCCCCTCTCCTTCTGAGGCTTTGGCAGCCTACAAGACAAGAATATCATCAGCTTTTTCGTAACTTCAGGTCCCTTCTAAAGCCTATTTTAATTGGATTAAAGAGCTGCAGTTCTTGATGATCTTCAGCACCAGTTTGTCATAAACAAAACTGAATGGCAACCAAGTACTACAGAAGAAGAAAAAAAAATTCAATTCAATAGCCTTCTGGCCACTTCACTTTCAAAATTAACCTTAAAGATATCAACAAAGTTTGAAAAAAAAAGACCCAAAATGATTAAGAATAATAAAAGTTAATATCTTGGTATGCACGTTAACCTTTTTCGAAGTCAGTCAATGTTTTAATGAACCCGGATGTAGTAATTGAGCGTAATAATTGTATTCCGATAGTGGTTTTTAAGTGGGGAATTCACTTGTTTTCCTATAAATAGGAACAGTGGTCAATTACCTAACCCAAACAAAAAGGGTATAAATATGAACAGAGAAAAACTGTGATGAAATTTAGAGGTGCACATTTGTCTGTCTCTGTAAATAAAAGCCTGTAACGTATCTAAAGATTGGCTCCAGTTCAATCCTTCACTACCTGGCTATCTGGATTAGAACATAGTTCACTTTCATAAAATAATATGGATTAATTAGTTGAACATTGCGTGCAACTGATAAGTTTCTGAATTTATGAAACATTGGTTGTAAAGTTATGAAAGTACACCTCATGCATTTCTGCATCGCTGAATCCATCAGCGAACCAGGTAAAAATGTTCAGACACCGGATTCTTGATATTCCCCATTTCAGTTTACTGGCCACAAATTAATCACTTACATAAATTCAAAGGAATTCTTTCACCCAAATATAAAGCTATTTTCCTCCGAGAAATAAATCAAGGCCAAAGCATTAGAACACATGCCAGCCGACGTTACAATTCTCTCAAGTTCCATATTCATCCACGTTAGGCAGGCGGAATACAACGTCCAAAGATGTTGCATCTTGATTTTGCTTTCCTGCCCAGAGAGCATATTTAACCTCCGCTGTGTAGTTTAGTCATCATTGGCAAAGCCTTCTTTCAATGATTGAGAAAAAAAGCCTCTTGCTTAAGAACTTATGATCTTCGTTCTGCAGTTTTCTTTTTTCTATTGATCCTCACTTGCCTCTAGTCCTTTTCCTGCATCATCAGATTTTAATGTTTATTGGGTCATTGTTTAATTATAAAATATATGTATTTTTAAAAATGTTGATAACTTGCCTTGTCAAGACATTTTAAACTTTTATGGTTAAGCAGAGTTAGAAAATGGAAGATAAATGGAACCGCTGAGGGGATTTGGAAGGCAGTGTCCATTTCAAGGGGATGAAGGGGTAGCTGGCAATAGCTGGGAAATAAATGGATATTGGAATGGAGTGAGGACGGTGGGAGAAGAGGGGAGAACGCAAGTAATTATGTGGGGATGGTGGTGGAACACAGATTACTACCAATAAGTTATTGAGTTTTACTTTAGTTGATTGGCCCGCACGTCCATGGAGTTTCAGTTGAATTAACTTTGGAATGCCAAGACCACTCGCTGTTGTCAGCAGAGTATACAGTGCACAGAGAAATCATTAAGAATACTTTATGTTTTGCCTCATTAACTTTGGCATAGTGATATCAGCCCAAGCCCAGCCTCCAACTTACCTCAGAAGCGTTTGCCTTGCATATAGGTTCCGGCATGAAATATACTTAAGTATGGGTTAGACTTCATATTAAAACAATTCCAAGTTTATCGATGAGAAATTATGCCCAGATTTTCTGTAACATGTGGCCCAGTCTGTTCACCACCTCATTCCCTTCCAGCCACTAGATCAAAGTGCAACATTGCATAGACCATAAAAATAACTCCTTTCAATGACTTGACCAGCCTTGTTTGCAATCAGTGGTGTAAAAGATCTGCTCCTCCCTGGTTATGACTTTCTAAAGACACTTAGATTTTTGAACATTCGAAGTAGATTGGAAGTTAACAAATGTAGCTACACTGTTCGTGAAAGGAAGCAGAGTGAAAACAAGGTACGGCAGGTCAGGTAGCCTGACATTAATCACTGGAAAAATGGTGGAATCTATTATGATGAAGTCTCAAGAAGACGTTAAGAAATCGTTGTATGATCTGGCACAGTGAATGTTATTTTTCAAAAAGGAAGTGTGTTCAACAAGTTTATGGGTTTTTGAGGATTAACTAAAAAGGTAGATAAAGGGAATCAAGTAGATGTAATTTGGCTGGATATCCAAAAGGCATTTGATATGCCGCTCAAAAGATTAAAACGTAAAATAATGGCTCTTTGGGTGTTGGGGGTTATATATTAGCACAGATAACAGGGATAAATAGGGTATTTTCAAATTGGCAGGTTGTGACGAGAGCAGTGCCGCAAGGATCAGTGTTGGGCCTTCAGCTATGTACAATCTATGTCAAAGCTGCAAAGCGATATAGACAGACAACAAGGTAACAGATAGAGTGTGTTGAAGTGTGAGGTTATTCACTTTGGTGATAAGAATAGAAGACTTAAATGTTGATGTTCAGAGAGAGTTACTTGCAACTGTACAAGGAACACAAAGCTAGTATGCAATTACAGACAGCAATTAGGAAGGCAAATCGCATGTTGACCTTGCAAAGAGGTGAAAATATTGGAATTTTTAAATAAGTATGACAAATGTACAGATCTTCGGTGAGGCCACATCTGAAACAGGTTGGACAGTTTCAGGCTGCATATGTAAGGGGAATATTCTTGCAAAGGCTGGTGAATCATTTGTACCGTCTACCCCAGAGGGCAGTGGATGATCCATTGTTAATTATTTTTAAGGCTGAGACAGATTGTTGGCATCTCAGGAAATCAAGGGAAAATGAGGCACACGATCATCAACATTCTTGTTGAATGCATGCCTTTCATCCTTTCTTTTCTTTTCCTCCAGCAACAAGTGCCATTTCAACCCTTCCATTTAGTGATTGGCAAGATTATATACATGTGGCGGCACGGTGGCACACTGGTTAGCCCTGCTGCCTCATAGCCCCAGGGACCCAGGTTCAATTCCGGCCTTGGGTGTCTGTCTTGGAGAAAGTGCAGACTCTACTTAGTGTGTGCATGGGTTTCCTCCAGGCACTCCAGTTTCCTCCCACAATCAAAAGATGTGCAGGTTAGGTGGATTGACCATGGTAAATTTCCCCTTAATGCTCAAAAAGGTTAAGAGGGTGGAGGCGTGTGCTTAAGTCGGGTGCAGACTCGATGGGCTGAATGCCCTCCTTCAGCACTGTAAATTCTATGATGAAACCATGTGACTTATGTGCCTGGAAATCCAGCCCTCAAAGCTTAGGTACTCAATTCTATTTCTAACGGATCATTTGTCATGTACAAATTTTGGAGGTTGAGAGAGCAATATTTATGCTGCTCCTTATTGATGGTTAAATCCTACTGAAACCAACATGATCTGTTAGTATCAGCAGCTTTAAATACCGCCAAATGTAGTGGGAGTATTCACTTACATGTTACATGTCACCCCCAATGACAGAAACGTGACACTTTTCTATATTAGGGTATCTTATACCTGGTGATTTCTTTTTCTTCCTGTGGTAAATGTTTCATTTGCATCTTACCTGTGTTAGTTCTTTAATACGTTTTTCTAGTAGGGCTGGAAGTCCTTCGGGCAATGTGGGAACCTGCTTTGATGTTTGTCCCGCTGTTGAGTACTGTAGAAGAGGCAGAGGATCACTGCCATCATCAAAGTCATTAAGAGGACTCCCTGGGGGAGAGTCATTCAGAAGACGTTCCAAGTCTATTTCCAGCTCTACACTGCTGGCCACTTTCAGAAGATCACTCTCATTTGCAGATCCAATAAGTGAAAGCAGAGGGTCCGAAATATTAATGTTTAGTGAGCTGTTATCAGTTTCGAGAGGGGTGCCAGCCATGAATTGAGAAATGGGCATCGTTTTCTGCTCCTCTCGTTTCTTCAAGGCTTCTTTCTCCTTCTCAAATTTTTTTAACATCTCTCTCACACCCAAAGCTCCCATGTATTTTTTCTTTTTCTTTTTATCTTCTTTGTGGACGTTGAGCGGCATAAACCTGATTTAAAAAATATCAGACAGCAAGGATGAGCAAAAATAAAGGACAATTAGAATGCAATCAGTGTTTCAATTAAGATCTCTGTTTTCTTAAGATGATTGATTTGAGGTCCGGAGAACTTGCATCAATTGAAATTCTCGTTAGTTAAGGGTCCATAAAGTTGTACAATCAAAGAAGAAAGTCTACATTTGCAGCATATCCTTGTGAGATTCACTTGTGTTTCCATTCAAGTAACTTGGAATTTTAAATACCATGACCCTTAATTTCTGCAGGGGGTTTTCTCTAAGCCTGACAGTTTCGGTAGGAGGCAAGCAGAAAAAGCCATTTTCCCAGTCCCCCTGGGTCTCCACCAATCTACTGAAGATACAGCCATATATCTGGAGATCCCCAAGAGACTTTCAGAATCACATCTTTTAAAATATGGATTTGATTTGATTTATTGTCACATGTACCGAAGTACAGTGAAAAGTATTTTTCTGCGGCCAAGGGAACACACAGTAGACAAAAAAAAACAATCGACATAAGTAACAATTTCTAAAATAACAAAATAAAAACGATTCAGTGTTTGCTTATATCACAATTTTTGGAACATATCAACATTCTGACATGTATCAAATATGGCCACCGTTTCCCTCCGAAATCAGTCTTTTTAATAAAAATACATTTTGGCATATTGGATGATGAAAACTCTCCTTTAACTTCTGGATCCTGGCTCAATCACGCCCTATACTGACGGAATGAAGTTTTAAACTTTTGTTTCTTCAAAACTAGCAAAGTTGCCATAGTCCCAGATGACCATAGTCTGCTTTCCCCTTCGAGAGGGAGAGCTGACTGATGGCGATTTAACTTGAGGATCATCACATCTCAGGATCATCACATCTCAGGCAAAGGGCAAGGTTGAGAAGGCGGGGCCATGATGAACAACCTCAGCTGGTCGGGGAATTTAACCCACGCTGCTGGCCTCGCTCTGCATCACAAACCAGCTGTCCAGGCAACTGAGCAAAACTAGACAAAGTACAAGATGGGCATTCAGAGCTTAGTATTTAAATCAAATACCTCAGATTAATACTAGAGACTGAATTCACTCCGTCCTTTTCCAGAATCAGTTGAATTATGACCAACTCATGGGGATGTTGCAGTGGCAACAAATAGTCATGAAGACAACATTTTATGACTAGGATGCTATCTTATTATGTCCAATCTGAATTTCAAATATTTTTATAGAAACTGCTGGTTCATGAAGACTGAGAACCCATTTCATCTCCAACAGCCAAGATGCCACAACCAGGAGAGTCACTTAGAAGTGACAGGGCCATGTTCCATTCCAGAATATTGACATCCCGATGACGCAAACAATTTTACATTGAAAAATTGGTCTCAAAACAATTAGACATGGCACTGTAATCGTAGGAAGAATCCAAGCTATAATTCTGTGCTGTACTGACTCGATAACTATAATTTATTTTGTGGGTACATATTATATACGAAGAATGCTTATAATGAAAACTCTAATCCAAATTCTAAACATACTTTCTCCAAAAGTAACATCCCAAAAAGAAGTTATTTTTGAGGCAAAGACTCCAGTGCTTTATGACAATTTTTACATAAGACATACAGCATAGATGCATGCCTTTCAGTCCAACCTGCCCATGATGCTACTCAAGCCTCCTCTGAACTTTTCTCATCCAAATTTACCATTGCAACCCTCTGTTTGGTTCTCCCTCATATGCTTGTCTAGATTATCCTTCGGTGCATTTGTATGATTTACATCAACTACTCCCTATGGTAGGGAGTTTCACAATCTCACCACTTCTAAATTTCCTGTTGGACTTTTTGTTGACCAACTAGGGGATTGAAGCACAATAAAAGTCAATCAAACTTTCCATCATCCTGCCTCCAGGTCCAGGAAGGTGATACATAGTTTGTACGACAACAGCACAATACCTCTATCTGAAAGGTGGAAACAAAAACCTCAGAATGTTTTGCAGCATCTATAGCGAAACAGAATTATCAGTACCAAGTTCATGTTACCAACCAGAAACATCTTCTGCTTATAGACGTGGCCAGACCTGTAGTTTCGTTTTTTTGGTGCTAATTTTGGATTTCTAACATCCACTGTATTTTGTTCTTACAATATCTCTTAAGTAGACCAGCAAATTGAAAGGTTGGTACTTGCAATAACACGGTTTGTGCTTTGTTGATCCTTGAATGTTGAGAAGAGTGGAATTTGCGATGGATTTTTGTCTGGCACTTAACAGGACAAACTAAGAACGCCAATTTGAAATGGTCACAACAATTTATACTACAGGAAGATAGGGTGCCGATTGGTCGACGACTCAACTCCGATTGGCCAATGCATTGCCGTGGAGAAAGCAACAGGAGGGCAGCACGGTGGCAAGCATTGCTGCCTATGGTGCTGAGGACCTGGGTTTGAATCTCGGCCCTGGGTCACTGCCCGTGAGTTTGCACGTTCTCCACGTGTCTGTGTGGGTTTCACCCCCACAACCCAAAGATGCGCAGGATAGGTGGATTGGCCACACTAAATTGCCCCTTAATTGGAAAAAATAATTGGGTACTCTAAATTTTTTTTTTGTTAAAAAGCAAAAGGGAACTACAAACTCCCCAAGCTTCCAGGTAATTCAAAAAAGGCACAAGGCTTGAACATATTCCTTTTGTTTGCAGAAAATGGGTCCCTGCATGTGAATGTGCTGCTTTTCGCAAACGCAAATTAACAAGTTTGATTCTCTTAAATTGGTTGTTCGTGTAGCATTAACACTTTCAGATTGCTCAGCGAGTGCTGCCCTTGCATTCTATCGTAGCTAACAACAGATGTTTTGTTTTGGGTTTTGCAAGGGTGAGCTGGCTGAGTACGGTCTGTACTCTGCTGATTAGGAATAATTGAATGAATATGTTGTTTGTGGATTTTATTTTTCAAGTGCAGACCCTTAAAAAGCCACATGACTTACCCAGTCTGTTTGGAAATTTTTGATTTTTGAGATTTTTTCTCTTTCTCATGTCCATCTTCTTTTCTCCTTTTCTTCATCTTTTCGTTACTTTCTTTTAATTTCCGTTTCTGTTTAAGAGAGGAATATCAGGACTAAAATAAAGAGGTACTAATCAGAATACAAAATTAACATAATTGAGATCTACCTGAATATTCTCTACAATGAATGCAGATTGCAACTGGTAGTTGATTTTAATTAGCTTTTAAAAGAGCACGGTGTTCCTCTGGTTTAGGTTAAATTGACTTTGAATTGTGCACCTCAAACAGTAAAGAGATTGCACATGCTGCACATAAAATATTAAAATGTTAATTGTACTGTGTTCTGTATACCACTGACAGTCTGGTAATTGACAAAATTATTCAGATTTTAAAAAAAAATCATAGATGACTCAACTTCTCAAACATCTGCAGTCCGCATGCTGTAGGTACACCCTCAGTGCTGTTTGGAAGTGGGTTGCATAATTTTGCCCAATGTTATTATTCCAAGTTAGGATGGAGTGCGACTTGGGGAGAAATTTGCAGGCAACGGTGTTAGCATGCATTTGTTGTCCTTGTGCTTCTAGGCAGCAGAGATCACTGGCTTGTCCAAGGAACTGTGGCGATTTGCTACAATGCATCTTGCAAATGGCACAAAATGCTGTCACATATATGGAAACATAGAAAATTGAAGCAGAAGGAGACCATTCAAGCTTGCTCCACCATTCAGTATGATCATGGCTGATCTAGCACTGTTGCCTCACAGCGCTGAGAACCCCGGTTCAATCCCAGGTCATTGTCCGTGTGGAGTTTGCGTTTGCACATTCTCCATAACCCGAAGATGTGCAGGACAGATGAATTGGTCACGCTAAATTGCCCCTTAATTGGAAAAAAAGAATTGGGTACTCTAAATTTCTCTCGATTCCTTTAGCCCCAAGAGCTATATCTAATTCCACCTTGAAATTACACAACTTTTTGGCCTCAACTACTTTCAATGACAGTGAATTCTACAGATTCCACTCTCTGGATGAAGAAGTTTCTCCTCGCCTCAGTCCAAAAAGGTTTACCCTTATCCTCAAATTATGACCCCTAGCTCTGGACTCCCCCATTTTTGGGAACATTCTTTCAGAATCTACCTTGTCTAACCCGGTTAGAATTTGTTTTTGATTTAAAAAATTTTTTTTTTAAAAAAAGAGTACCCAATTAATTTTTTCCAATTAAGAGGCAATTTAGTGTGGCCAATCCACGTACCCTGCACACCTTTGGGTTGTCGGAACGAAATCCATGCAAACACGGGGAGTATGTGCAAACTCCCCACGGACAGTGACCCAGAGCCGGGATTGAACCTGGGACCTCGGTGTCGTGAGGCAGCAGTGCTAACCACTGCACCACTGTGCTGCCCATCCTGTTAGAATTTTCTAAGTTTCTATGAAATCCCGCCTCACTCTTCTAAACTCCAATGAATACAATCCTCACCGATTTAGTCTCTCCTCATATGACAGTCTCACCATCCCAGGAAGCAGCCTGGTAAATCTTCGCTGCACTCCTTCAATGGACATTGTCACTTCTAACGTGATGTTGAAGGAAAGGTCACTGATGAATTAACCGCAGGTAGTTGGGCAAGGGCACTAACCTGAGAAATTGTTGCAACAGTATACCATGAGGATTAAAGAAAAACTAAGTTTATATTAAGGGAACAAATCTCCTGACTCAGTAGCTGGATCAGTGTGACATGATCATTCCATAATAAGGACAATTTTACACACTGAAAAATAACAAATAATCCAATATATACATGTTCCCACTCTACTGTTTAGCTCTCTGTTCTACTTTATTTTTAAAACCCTTACTTTTTCCACCTCATCTGATCCATGTTATTGTTTTTAAACATTTTCCTCACAAGTTAAAACCACCTAAATACATGTTTTCTTTTCCTTCCCTATATTGGGGAAAGATTCATAGGCAAACAAGTTTCTCAGTCTAGATAAATCGATGTCAGACAGTTCAAATTTATAAGCAGAAAACCTGACCCCTCCCACTCTCCCGGAGAGTGTGTTATGAACATAGAACATACAGTGCAGGAGGCCATTTGGCCCATAGAGTCTGCACCGACCCACTTAAGCCCTCACTTCCACCCTATCCCCGTAACCCAATAACCCTCCCAACCTTTTTGGACATTAAGGGCAATTTAGCATGGCCAATCCAACTAACCTGCACGTCTTTGGGTTGTGGGAGGAAACCAGAGCACCCAGAGGAAACCCACGCAGACACGAGGAGAACATGCAGACTCCGTACAGACAGTTACCCAGCGGGGAATCGAACCTGGGACCCTGGCGCTGTGAAGCCACAGTGCTACCCATTTGTGCTACCGTGCTGCCCCTAATGGATAGCATATGACTCAAAGCAACCATTGTCTCTCTAACTGCTCTAATTTTGTTTCACTGTTTGGAGATATAGCTTCACATTTAGCAGAGAAAAGCTGCTGAAAAGATAAGGAACTTGTGACATGGCAACAAAACAAAAACCTATAATACAGAAACAAAGACACAGAGATAAAAGGAAACCGAGAAAATCACCTTATTGTTAAAATCAAAAAGTCAGAACGAGAATAGAAAATCCAAAACTCTTATTTAATCAACAAGATTGAACGACAACCACGGTTAGTCATCAATCATAGTACAGACAGGAAATTGATATTTTTAAAAGATCAACCATATAATTTGGGAACTACGGCCGAGGCCACACCCATAATACTGTGTGCAGTCTTGCCTGGGTAAGTACTCATTATAAACAGGCGACTAAAGCCACAGGAAGCACACGGTATGGATTCACCAGCCCAAAACTGGGAATGTGACGTTCCTGTACCATGTCAGGGCACCATGGTGGCATAGTGGTTAGCACTGATGCCTTACAGCACCAGTGACCTGGGTGCGATTTGGACATTGGGTGACTGTGTGGAGTTTGCACATTTTCCTCCGGGTGTTCCGGTTTCCACCCACAGTCCAAAGGATAGTAAGAAGTCTTATAACACCAGGTTAAAAGTCCAACAGGTTTTGTTTCAAACACTAGCTTTCGGAGCACTGCTCCTTCCTCAGGTGAATGAACCGGAGGAAGGAGCAGCGCTCCGAAAGCTAGTGTTTGAAACAAACCTGCTGGACTTTTAACCTGGTGTTGTAAGACTTCTTACTGTGCTCACCCCAGTCCAACGCCGGCATCTCCACATCATGGCTACCAGTCCAAAGGATGTGCAGGTTAGGTGGCTAAAATTGCCCCCCGAGTGTCCAACGGTTGGATGGGGCTACGGGGATGAGTCTGGGTAGGGGTCCACGTTCGAAAGGTTGGAGCAGACTTGATGGGCTGAATGGCCTTCTTTTGCACTGTAGGGATTCCATGGATAAAGGTGGTGTTTTGGAATTAATGCCTCATCTGAAAAATAGAACCCCTGACTCCGCAATAAGTTTCAGCCTGGATCATGTGCTCAAGTTTTCTGGCGCGAGACTTAAACCATGACAATCTGATTCAGAAGTAACAGTCCTTAAATTAGGCCAAACACCACTCTAAAATATATTGAATACACTTTTAAATATTTGAAACAGAAACCTGGCACGCACGCACGCACACACAAGCATAGACAGTGGATTACTCTAGCAAAGAATCAAATAGATATAATGATTAGTATGATAGCCATCTGCACTCTAGACTTTTAAAAAAATGTTCAGACAAGGATCTTTTAAAAAAGAATATCAAATGTGGGAGGAGGGCAGAAAATTGTGTTTAAATGAATTGGTTCCAGCTGAAGATATGGCTTTTCTTTTTGTGCAGTAACTTGTCTAGTTCAATAACTTGTACAGTTCTATGATCTGTCAAAATTTATCAAATACAATTGTGCTGGAAATCCTGGTGAGTTTTTCTCTTCAAATGCCAGATTGGAATTAATGGCATCGGAAATTCAACGGTGCTGATACATTAGAATAAATCACCTATAGAGTATGTAGCACAGAGCAATATAGTTTTGTTCTCACCTTTGGAGACTTTGTCTTTTTCTTGTCCTTAATAAAATCTTCATCCCCATCGGATTCAGATGCTTGACGGAATTGCAATGTTCCACTATTGATATAAAAACCGCCCAGCTTGGTGGTCAAGGAGGCTGGAACAAGTTCATCGTACTAGAACAGCACAAAGAAAATACATCACTTTTAAAATAACGTTCGACTAGGCTGACCAAAGAAAGATTACTTGCTGTCCCTAACTTTATCTGCTGCATATAGTACAGTAGGCCGAATGTGTGCCATCATCTTTACTGTCTGGCCCCTTCCAGCCAACAACAAAAGCAACACATCCCGCCTCCTAAAGTCCTCCACCAGTTTTGCCAGATTCAGCTTGTGCAGCTGGGTCCAGCTCTGTGCCACAAGTATCCCAAGATACCAAAAGCCCACGCCTACAACCCGAAACGGCAACCTCCTTAAACTCCCTCCTTAGGCCCCAGGTGTTTATCAGGAATACCTCACTTTTCCCCATATTGAGCTTAGACCCCGAAAAAAGACTCAACTCCCCCAAGATCCCCATAATCCTGGCAAAACTTTCAACTGAATTCGTAACATATAACACAAGGTCATCAGCGTATAAAGAGACTCGATGCACCACCCTATTGAGGCCCTAAGTGCCATTGCCAATGGCACGGGTAAAGAGCAAGGGAGAGAGCAGCCACTTCTACCTCGTCCCCTGATGCAGCCTGAAATACTCCGAATTGACACTACTGGTCTGCACACAGGCGCGCCTTCGGAGCCTTAACAATCTTACCCAATATACAAACTCCTGCCCAAACGCGAACCACCCCAAAACCTCGAATAAGTATGGCTGCTCCATACAGTCAAACGCCTTCTCTGCATCCATAGACACAACCACCTCCACTTCCCGGCCCAGCGAGGGCATCATTATTACATTCAATAACCTCCGAACATTGGCCGAAAGCTGCCACCCCTTCACGAACCCAGTCTGGTCCTCCCATATCACCCCGTCACACAATTCTCTATCCACACCGCCAGCACCTTCGCCAAGAACTTTGCATTCACATTTGACAACGATATTGGGCGGTATGATCCACACTGCTCCGGGTCCTTATCTTTCTATAAAAGGCGCGGGATAGACGGCGTGGACGGGAAGCTCACTCCTCCTCATCGACTCATTGTACACCTCCACTAACAGGGGCCCCAGCTCCCATCCAAAGCTCAAACTCAGCAGGGAACCCATCCAGACCCGGGGCCTTCCCCACCTCCTGACTGCATCGCCCCCACACACTCCCATCACCTCCCCCAGCCCCTGTACCGCCTCATCCATCCTCGGGAACTCCAGCCCATCCAAAAACCGTCTCATGCTCAAATCGTTTCCTGGGTGCTCCATACTGTACAACTTCTGATCAAATGCCTCAAACACCCTATTCAACCCAACTGAAAAACGCCAACACTCTCCCCACTGGTATCTCCATAGGCCATCTTCACCTGCCGTAGAATCTTCTCCTTGCCTAAATGTCTGTGCTGTCATACCACCATCATCCTTTGCCCTTCTCCTCAGAGACCTGAGAGCTTGATCCGCCGCAGGGGGGGGGGGGGGGGGTTGAAGAACGCATGTTAGCTATCTACTTTGTGGCCGGTGTTCCCTCAATGCCTTCAGGCAATCCCACAATCAGGAGATTCTGCCTCCTCGGCTGATTCGCCAAATCGTCTACTTTCTCCCTCAGTTCCTTTGGCCCTCTGCCACCAGCGTCATCTATGCCACCAATGAGGCCAACCAATCCTCAAGGTCCACAACCGACTCTTCCACTTTTTGAAGTGACGCACTATGTGCCTCCAATCTCTCAATGGCTGCCCGAATCGGGTCCGCCACCGTAGCCAGGTCTTCTGAGGCCTCCTGCCTGTGCTGTTGAAACTTGATCGTCAAAAGCTCCACTAACTGTTCCGTGGACCACTGAGTGGGCAATGGCGCCACAGAGCTCTCCGCCAACTTTCTTTCTACTGCAGGCCTCGAAAGCTCCTGGTCTGACTGTTGCCCTTGAAGTTAAGGGGAGACCTGGTAGAAGTCTTCAAGATTATGAGTCGCAGAGTTACAAAGTTTTATATCGTCATATTGTTAAAATGAAGAATAATGAAAGGAAGGTTTGAAAAAAGATTTACATTGAGCGTGGGAAGAATCGAAAACTCTCTGCCAAAACTGCTGTTGAAGTAAAGCTTTTGGAAATAAAATTCAGAAATAGAAGATTATTCAAGTGTGGATATTGAGCAAGAGATAGCTTTTGACTGAGTGGCTTTTGATTGAGTGACTTATGAAAAGAAAAACACTGGCAAAGACTGCATGACTTCCTCATGCTTCAGTTTGTCCTCAGTTTTAAGATTAGGGAGCTACTAGGGAACCATATGTACTTGATGTATTGGACTTTATTTAATTATTTTCCCCAAAGTTGTCCTGAATCCTTGCAAATGTTACATTACTTTCGCTGCTTCTTCCTAAAAGTCACCCTTCTGATTCCTATCCTACGATGCACTGCTGTTTCTCAATATTGATTTATGTCTGTAACACTCAGGATTGTAATTTATATATTACTTTTTCTGCTCAAGAACCTACCACCTTACTCCAAATCTCTGTAACAGGTTATAATAAAGTAGCATGGTCCAAGCATATCTAACGCACTCTATCAGCTGAACCTGTCAGCCAAGGCCTGTTTATTACAAGCTCCTAAATCTCACTGCCTCTTAGATGATTGGTGGTGGGATATATGGACGCAGCAGTACCTGCAAAACGGGAGGGATTTTTTATGCACAATAAGCAACCACATAAATGTATCAACAAAGAAACAATTATATGACTTTGGGAACAGGAGACACTTGAATATACACCACCTACATCATCTACCACAAATGGGGCTTTGGGCTTTTACCTTGTTCCTAGGAACCAAATACGACAATTTTTAAACCAAATCATACTCACATTCCTAGAGCTAGTCTTACAGAAATAATTCCCAGCGCAGTTTGGAATATTCAGTTCATTTACATTCAATGTGTTGCCAGCTCCCTGCCAGATGGGAGCATTATTTTTTTTAAAAACTGAACATGAAAAGCAGCCAGTACAACATGTTAGATAATGTCACCAAGGCACTGAATGTTCCAACTATAGAAATAGATCTAAAGTTCAAATTCCACCACTTAGTGTGAAATGCGATTGACTGGCTATATGCGATGGCATTAATCTCAAAAAACAATTCGGATTCTTGTTAGTTGGCCTTGAGCAGTTTTCTTCTACAATTAGAAATATTAGCCCTGTTGTTTTTAAAGAGGAGCACAGCTTCCCCAGTTTTTCCTACTTCGTCCTAGGTTTGTTTCTTCTTGAGAAAACTCAGTGAACAGGAGAAAATCTGAGGGCAGTGTTCATGGACACTAAATATGCATTTCAAATTAGAGAAGGGAAGTGAAGTTTATCTTAAAAATGTCACTAAATAAATTCAGTACAGTACACCTTAATGAGACAGCAACCATGAGTGAACAGTTATTTCTGTCCAAAATAAACAGAGCAATTAAGACACCTTTTGGGAACATTGAGATTGACTTTAATACAAATTGTTAATGGTTATTGGTTTAGACTAATATAGGCAATTGTCCATTTTAATTATTGATGTTTTTGTACCAGTAAACACGACCATGACATACTGATTACACCAGCCAAGCTTTCTTTATAGAACCTTTTAATCTCTTTGAGGAGAGGTTGACTAAACTCGGATTGTTTTCATTGGAAAGGTGGAGGCTGAGGGGAAACCTGATTGAGGTCAACAAAATTACGTGGGGTATAAATTGGTTAAATAATCAGAAGCTTTTTCTCAGGGTGGAAGACTCAATTGCAAAGGGACACAGATTCAAGGTGAGAGGGGGTAAGTTTTTCTCGCAGAGGGTGGTGGGAGCCTGCAATGCGTTCCCAGTGGAGGGAGTGGCGGCCTGCACGATAACAACTTTTGAGATGAATCTTGTTAGACACATGAACGGGCGGGGAATGATGGGATACAGATCGTTTGGGCAATAAATAGTAGGTCAAAATAAGGAATCTGGATCGGCGCAGGCTTGGTGGGCCGAAGGGCCCGTTTCTGTGCTGTCATGAAATTGACACTTCCACCCTTGGAAAAAGCCTCGGACTATGCACCCGGTCTATGCCTCTCATTAATTTCGTAGACCTCTATCATATCTCCCCTCGGCCTCCATCTTTCCAGTGAAAACAATCCTAGTTTACTCAACCTCTCCTCATAGCCAACACCCGAGAGACCAGGCAACATCCTCTTTCCATAATAAAAAGGGATTGCTTTCCCTTTCATGCCGAGTACAGAGTCCTCAGAAAATGCCCACTTACCAACATGGAAAGAAGGCTAAAATATCTCACACAGGTACAGAAAATACCCGATGACACCATGACTAAAGGTTTTGCAAATAGCATTGCTTTTCAATATATTTTAGCCTTACTTTATGCATAAAACGCAAAAGGCAATGTCACAAAATTATTGATATCTTGAAGCAAGAACCAGAGAGACCGGTACACGCTATTAGAAGTTTTTCTTTTAAGAGATCCGGGGGGGGGGGGGGGGGGGGGGGGGGGGGGGGGGGGGGATTGTTCAGAATTGCTTTCTGTGCATACATGTATGTATTCTTGCCAATTACTAAATGGAAGGGTTGAAATGGAATTTGTTGCTGGAGGAAAAGAAAGGAGGGAAGAAAGGAAAGAATGAAAGACTTGCATTTATATACTGCTTCTCATTTCCTCAGGACATCATAAATGCTTCACAGCCAATTAATTACTTTTGAAGAGTGGTCACTGTTATTTAAGGGCAGCACTCATTAAGTGTGTTTACTTACAGCTTCAGAGTTATCTATAAATGGGTCAGTTTCATCATATCCATAACCCATGTCGATAAGATCCTGGATACGATCCTTCCTGCGCTTCTTTGGGCCCTAAAATGTAAAAACTATACATGAACAGACATCATTAATTGTACTGGTGCTACTTATTTATTCAATCAGTCTCTTACTCCAGTTCCATGCCACTAAGGTAAGTCAACCTTTCTCTACTAAGTTCTGAATGCAGTTCGTTTGCATCAAATTAAATCTCTTCACGCAGTAGATCAAGGAGACTTTGATTTAGGGTAGCACTCCCACTCGAGTCAGAAGATGAAGGGTTGAACCATGTTCCCGTCCCGGCAAATGGAGATCAGAGGCTCCAACTCTGATTTATGGGTTTGATGTCCAGCGGGAGACTTGTGTTCAGCGAGTGTGGGTGTCACCAACACTCAAATGTATGGGCTGTGACAAGCTCACAAAGGTCTCTAGATATACAAGACTAACCATCAAATCATTTGGCATGATATGGTTATGGCCATTGGAGGAGCATTCATGCCATGACTTGTTAACCACCCTGCGACTCCTGTCACTACCACATAGTAATCTCCAAGAGAATATTGTGAAATTATGAATACCAGTCCGGGGGAGGGGGGGGGGGGGTACCCTGCTTGAGGCGGTGTCTGGATTTTTAAAATAGTTATTCTGGAGGTAGAAGTGATTTTTCTCCTCAGACTATCAGGGTTATACTGGCAGAACCATCGAATCCCCTATTTAATTCACTTCTGTTGGATGGTTCCCAGTCCAGCGCACTGTCCAGAGGAAGTTAACACTTCTGTCCAATTGCCATGTAAACCCTTACATGGGAACTTCCTCGCGGGATTCCACATCGCATCATTGGGGTACCCCCCGAATGAGACATTAGGGAACCAGGAATTTATGATCACGATTGCTGCACTTGCAGGGCACCACAACCAGAGTCTGTTAAAAAGGCCACTGGCCCAAATTTACATTTCAAATATTTGTGACAGTAACCACTGAACTCTGTGGGAGTTTAACACTGTAGACAGCTGGTGCATGCTCCAGAAAAAGAGCTGCTATAATTCTGGTGCAGTCATGTGGCAATTTATTCAGAACACAGGCTAATGAATACATTGGAAAATGAAAAAAACATTTGCCTGGTTATTGCATTAACAGGAAGCTTAAAAAGTGGACGTGGCAAGGATTAAATAAATGCATCAGCAATAGTGTTGGGATGGGAGGGGGGGGGGGGGGGGGGGGAAGACAGGTTAACAGGCTGCTGAGAAGGGATATGCACATGTGCCCATTGTGTGATCTTGAAAGTTAAACAGCAGTTTCAGAAATAATCCATTGCAAATGAACCATAAATATTCATTCCTCATTTTGTGCGATAAACCCATTTCAGTCCGTCCGTTGCATTCCCCAATCATGGAATCTGCTATGCTGCTTCAAATGTAGGAGAAACCCACAAAATCAACTTATAATCAGATGATCTTAAATAGAAGTCTCTACTTCCATTGAGATATCTGTTGGGATGGGAGATTTTAAAACCAATCCCATCGGGTATGTAATATTTAAACGTGTCCAATATTAAAAGCTTGACAAACAGGTCCAGTAGTGCATTTCAGGTTTAACCATCTTTAAAAAAAATAAGCTTTCATTCTGAAGGTTGCAATGAAAATTCAAGTAAAATTGTCTAGATGAATGGGCAGCAGGTAGCACAGTGGTTAGCACTGCTGCCTCACGGCGCTGAGGTCCCAGGTTCAATCCCGGCTCTGGGTCACTGTCCATGTGGAGTTTGCACATTCTCCCCGTGTTTGCATGGGTTTCGCCCCCCCAACCCAAAGGTATGCAGGATAGGTGGATTGGCCACGCTAAATTGCCCCTTAATTGGAAACAAATGAATTGGGTAATCTAAATTTATATAAAAAAAGGTTTTTAAAATTGTCTGATGAAGTAGTACAGCAGCAAGTAAAACTCACATATTTTTCTTCAAACTTTTTAGCCAAAGCCTCAATTTCTTCTCCCCTCCGGTCAGCATTAAACGGAGCATCAAAATGTTTAGCTGCGTCTTTCTAAATTAAAATAAAAAGCAAAAATCAGTACCATGTCATGTATGGAATGCAAAAACAATTGCTGTGCTTTTCAATTTCTGCTTTCCCCAGGTTCCTCCATTCTTCACATACTCCTCACTAATAGGGAGATGCACAATACTGCTCTAGAACCTGCTATGTGGAGATGCATATCGCCTTCGGGTATTGTAGGGCCGAATCTGCCAATAAAAATGAATGCAACAAGGACCATTATTTTATTCACAGTAGCTGATTGCATGAACGCCACCCGAAATCTGAGGCACCTTGTACATGCACTGCATTGTGTATGTTCTTTGACACACACACATTGGATGGATTTGTTTATTGTCACATGTACCAAGGTACGGTGAAAAGTATTTTTCTGCGTGCAACTCAAACAGATCATTTAGTACATGAAAAGAAAATATGTAATAAGGCAACACAAGATACACAATGCAAATACATAGACATCGGCATCGGGTGAAGCATACAGGTGGAGTATTAATCAGATCATTGAGGTGCTTTCAATTTCAAAGCAAGGTGGAGCATGCAGGGGATACTCCCATTGCTAACCACAACCAGATCTTCCAATCAGTACAGTAACTACCAACCCAAAATGTTATGTTTGCAAGTAGATAGTATCAAAAGCCGAAAGAAACTGGATTATATTGGCCCTTCCCGTCATACAGAAATTGAAACATTGGTTTGTGAACACATCTCCTGAAAAGGTCTCCAAGGAAGGAAAATTGAAATGAGTCTGTTCATATTATACTTAAAGCTTGGGATAAAAAAAGTGTTACTATAACACATCAGTGTGTTCAGATAAAATAAACACAGACTAGATTATGGCTAATAGTAGGTGCACAAAAATCAAGAACAGCAGACTCAAGAGCCACAGAATTTCCAATTAACTCATAATCTGCAAGGTTATGTGATATGCAAGTCAGGCAATAATATAGAACATAACAGCGCAGTATAGGCCCTCGATGTTGCGCCGATCTGTGAAACCCCACGAATGCCCATCTACACTATTCCCTTATCATCCATATGTTTATCCAATGACCATTTGAATGCCCTTAAGTGTTGGCGAGTCCAATACTGTTGCAGGCAGGGCATTCCACGCCCCTACTACTCAGAGTAAAGAACCTACCTCTGACATCTGTCTTATATCTATCTCCCCTCAATTTAAAGCTATGTCCCCTCGTGCTAGACATCACCATCTGAGGAAAAAGGCTCTCACTGTCCACCCTATCTAATCCTCTGATCATCTTGTATGCCTCAATTAAGTCACCTCTTAACCTTCTTCTCTCTAACGAAAACAGCCTCACGTCCCTCAGCCTTTCCTCGTAAGATCTTCCCTCCATACCAGGCAACATCCTGGTAAATCTCCTCTGCACCCTTTCCAATGCTTCCACATTCTTCCAATAATGCAGCGACCAGAACTGCATGCAATACTCCAAATGCGGCCGCACCAGAGTTTTGTACAAATGCAACATAACCGCATGGCTCCGAAACCCATTTCCTCTACCAATAAAAGCTAACACACCATACACCTTCTTAACAACCCTCTCAACCTGGGTGGCAACATTCAGGGATCTATGTACATGGACACCGAGATCTCTGCTCATCCACACTACCAAGAATCTTACCATTAGCCCAGTACTGTCTTCCTGTTATTCCTTCCAAAATGAATCACCTCACACTTTTCTGCATTAAACTCCATTTGCCACCTGTCAGCCCAACCCTGCAGCTCATCTACGTCCCTCTATAACTTGTAACATCCTTCCGCACTGTCCACAGCTCCACCGACTTTAGTGTCATCTGCAAATTTACTCACCCATCCTTCTACGCCTTCCTCCACGTCATTTATAAAAATGACAAACAGCAGCAGCCCAAAACAGATCCTTGTGGTACACCACTAGTAACTGGACTCCAGTCTGAACATTTCCCATCAACCACCACCCTCTGTCTTCTTCCAGCTAGCCAATTTCTGATCCAAACTGCTGAATCACCCTGAATCCCATGCCTCCGTATTTTCTGCAATAGCCTACCATGGGGAACCTTATCAAACGCTTTACTGAAATCTATATACACCACATCAACTGCTTTACCCTCATCCACCTGTTTGGTCACCTTCTCAAAGAACTCAATAAGGTTTGTGAGGCACGACTTACCCTTCACAAAACCATGTTGACTATCTCTTATCAAATTATTCCTTTCCAGATGACTATACATCCTATCTCTTATAAACCTTTCCAAGACTTTGCCCACAACAGAAGTTAGGCTCACTGGTCTATAGTTAACAGGGTCGTCTCTACTCCCCTTCTTGAACAAGGGGGACAACATTTGCTATCCTCCAGTCTTCTGGCATTATTCCTGTAGACAAAGATGACTTAAAGATCAAAGTCAAAGGCTCAGCAATCTCCTCCCTAGCTTCCTAGAGAATCCTAGGATAAATCCCATCCGGCCCAGGGGACTTATCTATTTTAACACTTTCCAGAATCGCTAACACCCCCGCCTTATGAACCTCAAGCCCTTCTAGTCTAGTAGCCTGTATCTCAATATTCTCCTCGACAACAGTGTCCTTTTCCTGTGTAAATACTGATGAAAAATTTTCATTTAGCATATCTCCTATCTCCTCCCACTGCTGTCTTTGACTGGCCCTACTCTTACCCTAGTCATTCTTTTATTCCGGACATATCTATAGAAAGCTTTAGGGTTATCCTTGATCCTACCTACCAAAGACTTCTCATGTCCCCTCCTGGCTCTTCTTAGCTCTCTCTTTAGATCCTTCCTAGCTAACTTGTAACTCTCGAACGCCCTAACTGAACCGTCATGTCTCATCTTTACATAAGCCTCCTTCTTCCTCTTGACAAGTGTTTCAACTGCTTTAGTAAACCACGGTTCCCCCGCTCAACCACTTCCTCCCTGCCTGACAGGTACATACTTATCAAGGACACGCAGTAGCTGTTCCTTGAACATGCTCCACATTTCCATTGTGCCAGCCCCTGCATTTTCCCTCTCCATCCGATTCATCCCAAGTCTTGCCTCATCGCATCATAATTGCCTTTCCCCCAGATATACCTCTTGCCCTGCGGTATATACTTATCCCTTTCCATCACTAAAGTAAACGTAATGGAATTGTGGTCACTATCACCAAAGTGCTCACCTACATCCAAATCTAACACCTGTCCTGGTTCATTACCCAGTACTAAATCCAATACGGCCTCACCTCTCGGCCTATCTACATACTGTGTCAGGAAACCCTCCTGCACACATTGGACAAAAACGGACCCATCTAAAGTACTCTACTATAGTGTTTCCAGTCAATATTTGGAAAGTTAAAGTCCCCCATAACAACTACCCTGTTACTTTCGCTCCTATCCAGAATCATCTTTGCAATCCTTTCCTCTACATCTCTGGAACTTTTCGGAGGCCTATAGAAAACCCCCAACAGGATGACCTCTCCTTTCCTGTTTCTAACCTCAGCCCATACTACCTCAGTAGACGAGTCCTTATCAAATAATTTTCCATTGTTAGTCTGCAGTGTTCTTATTTTTGTGCTGGGAACATTAATTTCTAACAGTTTATAAATTTGCAGTTAATCTTATTTTCTATCAGCTGTTCAGCTGCACATTTTCATGAGAGGCTTGGGTGTATCAAATGTACAGTCATGCAACAGTTACATTTAGAAAACAAATCTATCTGAAATGAAATGAATCTGTTAGCATAAGAAAATAAAAATATGATAAAAAGTGACCAGGGAGAAGGAAGAGCAAAGTTTTGTTTTTCTTTTCTTCTATTTTGAGTAGTTGTGTGACACTAGTGAATGAATAGATGTTTTCAAGTTATCAAAGTAACAAGCTGCATTCAAAAATACACAAATTCCACAAAGGAACATTTAGTCACCGTCATAAGCACAAAAATTAAATATTTTGTTTTTTATATTTTGACATATTATATATATATATATATATATATACACACACACAAAAGCTGGCACTACAGCACAGCAACAGGAGAAGTGTGCACAAACACAGCTTTCAGATTCCACATGAATCACTGCCTCCCTCTTCCGTATAGTATCTCAAGAACAAGTGCCAAAAGCCAGAGGAACCAGGGAATTTATGTACTGTGCACATATGCCAGTTCATCACTTACAGAAGAGAACAACCACTCAAACTGGGACTGTTTCCAAAATGTTTTTAAGGCTAAATATTAAAGGTCAGAAGACCAGTTCAACAGTTTGCTCTCTCTCGACATCTCTCTCTCAAAGTCAAAACAACCAAATATAACCAATGCCTAGATTATATTTATTATATAAAACATATCTTAAAATCAAAACAGATGGGGTTATCACCTTCTCCCCTCTTTTGATGCTTTTAACTCTTTAATATCCTATGTGTCAAGTGCTGGTAACAATTCACAAAATTTTTCTGATGATGTCACACAGACACACACTTCTTCATGGAGCAATGTTATTTTCACCTTCAAGAATGGGAGCACAAATCACCACCATTAAAAATAGTTATTCTTATATGCCCATATAATAACAGCATGTGAACAAAGGAATTAACGCAGTGCCAAATTTCCAATGCCAAACAGAATCAGTCAGTTTATTGCAATCTGTGGTATCAAACTCAAATCAACTGGATTACTACCTTCGTTCTCTGACAAATACCCATCTTCCTTCAGCTATACCCCTTACAATTATCTACTGAAAAGTTTTCAACATTCTCAAAGCTTTCCAGTGTAATAACTCGTATTAAACACCCAACGAATCAGTGTATGAAAGAACACTTGTTATTCCCTGCTGCTTTTTCTCACCTTGAAAGGTCGCTGAGATAATGAGAAGCCAAGCAGCAGAAATCCAGACAGACTTTCAACAACAATCTCTTAATTGATCTCATGGCTTATTTTGATCACCTCTCCCTGGAGACTACCTAATCAGTGCTCTAAAAGGAATGGGCCAGGTCAATATGCAACAATAGCTTTTGCATAATGCCTTTAATGTAGAAAATCATGGAATCCTTACAGTGCAGAAGGAGGCCATTTGGTCTGCATCATCCGCATCGACCCTTCTCATAGAATTTACAGTGCAGGAGGCCATTCGGCCCATCGCGTCTGCACCGGCTCTTGGAAAGAACACCCTACCCAAGCCAACACCCCCACCCTATCCCCATTACCCAGTAACCCCACCCAACATTAAGGGCAATTTTGGACACTAAGGGCAATTTAGCATGGCCAATCCACCTACACATCTTTGGACTGTGGGAGGAAACCGGAGAAAACCCACACACACACACAAGTAGAACATGCAGACTCCGCACAGACAGGGACCCAAGCCGGGAATCGAACCTGGGACTCTGGCGCTGTGAAACAATTGTGCTAACCACTATGCTACCGTGCTGCCGCAAAGAGCACTCTACCAAGGTCCACTCCCCTGCCACCCCACCCTATCCCGCAACCTGACCAGTCCATCCCTGGGTACTAAGGGGCAATTGCAATTGATCATGATCAATCCACATAACCTGCACATCTTTGGACTATGGGAGGAAACTGGAGTACAAAAAAGATGGATGCCAAGCCAAGAGGTTCAGAAGTGTGACCAAAAGCTGGATGTTAAAGAAGAATAGGAAGAGGCAAAGGGACATGAAGCTGAGGTAACTGAAGATGTGACTATCAATGATAGTGCGAAGGAGGTTGGAACCAAAGAAACAGACCTGAGGAAGTTAGAAACATGACCTAGCTTTAAAAGTACTTTAACATGGAGGAGAATTTTATATTTCACCATATGCATATAATAGAAGCTGGAGGAAATCATTTGGCCCTTCAAGTCTGCTCCGCCATTCATTATCATCAAATTCAATACCCTTCTTCCGCCCTCCCCCCATAATCCCGTTAACCCCAAATGCGATATCTAATTCCTTCTTGAAATCATGCAACGTTTTCAGCCCAAGACTGGAAGAAACAGAGTCGTGAACACTACCCAGTCCATCATGCAAACCCGCCTCCCATCCATTGACTGTGTCTAAACCTCCCGTTGTCTTGGGAAAGATAATCAAAGACCCCTCTCATCCGGCTTATTCTCTCTTCCATTGGTCGGGCAGGAGATACAAAAGTCTGAGAACACATACGAACAGATTCAAAAATAGCTTATTTCCCACTGTTACCAAACTCCTAAATGACCCTCTTATGGACTGATGGACTCGTGCACTAATCTGATCTCTTCACACATCTCTCTACTGAGTAACACTACACTCCCGTATGCTTCACTCGATGCCTGTGTCTATGCATTTACATTGCCCTATTATGCATTTTCTTTTCATGTACGGAATGATCTGTTTGAGCTGCACACAGGACAACACGTTTCACTGTACCTCGGTAGACGTGACAATAAACCAATCCAATCAACTACTTGCTGTGGTAGTGAATGCCACAGGTCTCTGAAAAGGTTAGGTTGGGTTATGGGGATAGGGTGGAGGTGTGGGCTTAAGTAGGGTGCTCTTTCCGAGGGCTGGCGTGGACCTGATGGGCAGAATTATCTCCTTTTGCACTGTAAATTCTATGATTCTATGCACAGAAGAAAATTTTCCTCATCTCAGTCATAAAAGGTTACCACCTATCCGCAAACTATGATCCCTAATTCTGGACGCCCCCACCATTGGGAACATTCTTTCTGAATTTACCCCGTCTCATCCTGTTAGAATGAGATCTCCTTTCCCTCTTCTAATTCCAATGAATAGAATCCTAATCGATTTAGTCTCTCCTCACATGACAGTCCAGCCATTCCATGTATCAGCCTGGTAAGCCTTTGCTGCACTCCCTCCAAAGCAAGAACATCCTTCCTCAGATAAGGACACCAAACTGCACAGAATACTCCAGGTTTGACCTTACCCATGACCTTCACAATTGCAGTAAAACATCCCTATATTTAAATCTAGTTATGAAGGTCAACATACTATTTACTTTCTTTACTGCCTGCGCACTTACTTTCAGCAACTGAGGCACAAGGACACCAAGGTGTGGCTGAGTATCCACCTCTCGCAATTTACACCCATTCAAATAATAATTTGCCATCCTATTTTAAAAACGTGAGGTTATCCGCTTTGTTAACACAAATAGGAAGGCAGATTATTATATGAACGGGTGTAAATTGAGAGAGGTGGATACTCAGCAAGACCTTGGTGTTCTTGTGCATCAGTTGCTGAAAGTAAGCGCGCAGGTACAGCAGGCATATGCACACTCACTCAGCCTGACCAAATCACGCTGAAGCATCTCTGGATCTTCCTCACATCTCCCCCCCAACTTTGTATCATCTGCAAATTTGGAGATAATACATTTAGTTCTCTCGTACAAATCATTAATATAGAATGTGAACAGTTGGGGTCCTAGAACAGATCCCTGCAGTATACTTCCCACTAGTCACTGCCTGCCAATTGACAGAAGACCAATTTATTAGGACTGAGCTTAGGAGGAACTTCTTCACCCAAAGGGTAATGAATCTATGGAATTCCCTGCCCAGTGAAGTAGTTGAGGCTCCTTCATTGAATGTTTTCAAGATAAACATAGATAGTTTTTTGAAGAATAAAGGGTTAAGGTGTTTGGGCGGGAAAGTGGAGCCGAGTCCACAAAAGATCAGCCATGATCTTGTTGAATGGTGGAGCAGGCTCGAAAGGCCAGATGGCCTACTCCTGTTCCGAGTTCGGATTTCAACTCTGATAACACTCAGCCTCGTCCCCAACGTTCACGACCCCAGTCACCTTACATTTTTATTTTTTACATTTCCTTTCTCCTCCGTTATCATTAGACTGGTCCTGCCTGTTCAAACTATTAAGTTCTACCTTCTCCTCACATGCTGACCTGCTTCTTTGGTTCCCATTAACCATTATACATCTTGCAGTTTTACCGTTAGCTGCAGTTCCTAAAGTTAGGTTTCTGACTATTTCTTTACTCTCTGCCCTGTTATTTGTTTTTGGAACTGTATTGAGTTCCGCGGAGACCTTCCCTTCTTCTTTGAATCTAATGCTATCAATAATTTCCCTTGTAAGCCATGGTTTCGACAAAATCGGAATAAACAACTTTTGGAGTTCACCTATTCGTTCCTTGCTCACTGTCCTTCCTTTTAGTGATGTTTCCCTGTCCATCATAATCAACTCTTGCCTCATACTATCATTGTTACTTTTTAAAGAAACATTTTTATTCTCCTCCGTTTTCATATTTTCTCCACTTTACAGCCACCAACAATAAACAATAATCAGTGACGAATATGTCAATCCCCATATCAATAACAACGACCCCATCCTCCCACCAAACCCCAAACATTACCGGCATGTTCACATAAACAAATGACAAAAAAGGCAGCAGGAATCACCCATAATCACCATTAACACACACCCCTCCCCCCAACCCACGTTTGATGTTATCCAGTTCTTGAAAATGCATAATGAATAACGCCCATGAATTGTAGAACCCCTCCATCCTTCCCCTCAGTTCAAACTTAACCTTCTCAAGCGTCAAGAATTCCAACAGGTCCCCCTGCCATGCCAGGGCACAGGGTGGAGAGGTTGCTCTCCATCCCATCAGGATCCGCCTTCGGGCGATCAACGAGGCAAAGGCTATAACTGCCTCCGCACCTGCTTCCAACCCCGGCTCGCCCGACACTCCGAATATGGTCACCCCGGGGGCCCGGGTCCAGTTTCACGTGCACCACTTTAGAGATTACCCCAAAAACCTCCCTTCAGTAATCCTCCAGTTTTGGACCGAACCAAAACATATGAACGTGGTTTGCGGGGCCCTCCCCGCAACCTTCACACACATCTGTTACCCCCTCAAAGAATCGGCTCATCCTCACCCTCGTGAGATGTGCTCCATATACCACCTTCAGCTGTATCAGCCCCAACCTCGCACACAAGGTTGAGGCGTTCACTCTCCGGAGCTCCTCACACCAGAAGCCCTTCTCCATATCCTCTCCCATCTATTCCTCCCACTTTGCTTTGATCCCTTCCAGTGGTGCCTTCTCCTCTTCCAAAATAGCTCCGTAAACTGCCGACACTACCCCTTCTCCAGTTGCCCCTGTCCTCAGCGGCTCCATCAGGAGGCTCTGTATCTCCTTTCTGGCAAAATCTCGAACCTGCATAAATCTAAACATTTCCCCCTACTCCAGCCCATACTTCGCTTCCAGCTCCTTCAATCCGACCCCCAAGAAACAAATCTTTTAGTGTCTTAATCCCCATCTCCTCCCATTTCCGAAAATTTCCATCCACCTCCTTGGCTCAAATCTGTGGTTCCCCGAATTGGCATTTCCCCTGACTCTGTCCCCAACCCGAAGTGTTGGCGAAACTGCCTCCAAATTCTCAATGAAGCTATTATTACCGGACTCTGAGTATTTCCCCAGGGCCATCGGGAGCGGCACTGTTGCTAGTGCTTTCAATCCTGACCCCCTGCACAAACTCTCCTCCATTCTGACCCACTGGGAATCAACCCCTCTGACCCAGCTCCACACCTTCTCCACATTCGCCGCCCAGTAATAATACATCAGGTTCGGAAGATCCAAACCCCCTGCCTGCCTTCCCTTCTGTAGCAGCACCTTTCTAACTCTGGCCACCTTACCTCCCCACATGAACAAAGTAATCATTCCTTCAACTTCTCTGAAGAATGCCGTTGGCAGGAAAATCAGCAGGCATTGGAAAATAAACAGAAATCGCGGCAACACGTTCACTTTAACTGCCTGTACCCGACCCGCCAGTGACAGAGGGAGACCATTCATCTCGCCAGATCAGCTTTCACTCTCCCCATCAGACTAAAAATGTTGTACCTGCGAAGCCCCCCCCCCCCACCCCAGGCGACCTGCACCCCCTGAAGTGAGTCCATGCCCTACGGAATGGCAGATCCCTCACCCCTGCCGAGACACCACAAAATACTCACTCTTGTCTGGATTTAGTTTGTACCCCAAGACAGACCCAAACACCCGAAGCAACTCCAATATTCCACCTATTGACACACTCGATTCCGACACGTATAACAGCAAGTCATCAGCATATAAGGACGCCCTATGCTCTGCCCCACCCACCCCCGCACTATTCCTTTCCATACCCCCGAACTTCTTAATGCGATGGCCAATGGCTCAATTGAGAGTGCAAACAGCAGGGGGACATAGGACAACCCTGCCTAGTCCCACGGTGGAGAGAAAAGTATCTCAAGCTGATGTTATTTGTGCAGACACTCGCCCTCGGCTCCTTATATAGTAGCTTTACCCAGTCCACAAACCTTGGTCCAATCCCAAACCGCTCCAGAACTGCCATCAAGTACCCCCATTCTACCCTGTCAAACACCTTCTCAAGAGTCCAATGCCACAACCACCTGTTTCCTTCCCCTCCGCCAGTGCCATAACCACGTTCAATACCCTTTGAAAAGAGCTGCCTCTCTCTCATAAACCCAGTCTGATCTTCACCTACCACCTTCGGGAGGCACTCCTCCAGCCTACCCGCCAGTACCTTCATCACTGTTACCTTTATTGAGATTCAGGACCCTGGTTTCAGAATCAACTACCTCACTATGCATATAAAAGCAAATTACTGCAGATGCTGAAATCTGAAACCAAAGAGAAAATGCTGGAAAATATCAGCAGGTCTGGCCGCATCTGTAGGGAGAGAAAAGAGCTAACGCTTCGAGTCCAGATGACCCTTTGTCAAAGCCCTGACTTTTGACAAAGGGTCATCTGGTCTCAAAAAAAGTTAGGTCTTTTCTCTCCCTGCAGATGCTGCCAGACCTGCTGAGATTTTCCAGCATTTTCTCTTTGGTTACCTCACTATCCACAATGATAAAGAATTCTATCATATTATGGTCACTCATCCCCAAGGGCTCTCTCACAACTAGATTGCCAACTAATCCATTCTCATTGCACAATTCTCAGTCCAAGGTGGCCTGTTCCCTTGTTAGTTCCTCAATGTATTGGTCCAGAAAACCATCCCATGTGCACTCCAAAATGTTTTCCTCTATTGTATGGTGACTAATTAGACCTACCCAATCTATATGCAGACTTTAAAGTCACCCATAAATCACAGATGTTCTGAATGTAAGCCTACTTGTGGCAATAAAGATTATTATTTTTTTTTTAAAATTTAGATTAGCCAATTATTTTTTTCCGATTAAGGGGCAATTTAGCGTGGCCAATCCACCTACGTTGCACATTTTTGGGTTGTGGGGGCGAAACCCACGCAGACACGGGGAGAACGTGCAAACTCCACACGGACAGTGACCCAGAGCCGGGATCGAACCTGGGACCTCAGCGCCGTGAGGCGGTTGTGCTAACCACTAGGCCACCGTGCTGCCCTGATAAAGATTATTATTATATATTATTCCCAACATTACTACTACAGTTTAGTAATAATAATTGCTTATTGTCACAAGTAGGCTTCAATGAAGTTACTGTGAAAAGCTACCTCACTATGCATATAAAAGCCACATTCCGGCACCTGTTTGGGGAGGCTGGTATGGGAATTGAACCCACGCTGCTGGCCTTGTTCTGCATTAGAAGCCAGCTGTTTAGTCCACTGTGCTAGACCCACCCGGTCGTCTGTATACCGCCCCTACGAATATTGTTTTACCCCCTGGCGTTTCTTAATTCAACACATACATATTCCACATCGGCTGTGCTCATATACTTCCTCTATATTGCATCAATATCTTCTTTAATCAACAATGCAACTCCATCACCTTTTCCTTCTTGCCTGTCCTACCTAAAAACTGAATCGCCCTCAATGTTTAGTTCCCATCCTTGGTCACCATGGAGGCATGTCTCGTAATCTCAATTATATCATACCCCTTCACATCTATCTGTGCAACTAATTAATCAAGGCTGTATTATATTTTATTCTGAATGCTTTGAGTGTTCAGGTACAAAACCGTCCTTTTAACGTTCCTTGACCCGGTCCTACTATTTTTTTTATTGTGCCCTTAATGTCTCTGCCTATCACTGTTCCAATTCTCCTTGTTGCCTTTCTTGTTCTTGATTTGTCCTGCTGTGAACCCTTAGTGGTTCCCACCCCCCTGCCAAATTAGTTTAAACCCTCTCCGAATGCTCTGACAAGAACCCCCCTCCCCCCGCAAAGGACAGCAGACCCGGTTCTGCCCAGATGTAACCCCTCCAGTTTGTACTGGTCCTACCTCCCCCAGAATAGATCATGGGATGCTTACAGAATCAGTCCCATTGCCCCAGGAATCTGAAAACCTTCCCCATACACCACATTTTCAGTCACATATTCATCCTATATGTCCCACTGTTTATGCATAGACTAGCAGGTGGCACTGGTAGTAATCCTGAGACAACCACCTTGGAGGTCCTACATTTCAATTTGCTTCCTAACTCCCTGTGTTCTACTTTTAGGACCTCATTTTTAAAAAAACCCATGTTGTTTGTACCAATGTATACCACGAGAATTGGCTGTTCACCCTCTCCCTTCAGAATGTCGTACAATAAAGCTACTGTAGGTCAGCAAGAAGAGGGGCGATAGGCAAAAAGGATTTGGTATGGTTGGTATAAAAGCAGAATTTTGGATAAGCTATTTTTACAAGAGCATGGAACACAGCAGAGTATTGAACTAATTGAACCTGGGAGGTGATAAAGGCACAGATGAGATTTTCAATGCCAGATGGGATGAACGTTCCATCTCTGCACTTTATTAGTAACGCCAATGAGATACCACCCAGTTAAAGCAAAATATTGGTAGGATTGTTTAATTTCTTGATTAGTGAAAGTATATTAACATAATTACCAAAGGACTAAAGAGCAACTCAATACTACTTTAAACCACATTCATTATTACTGTTAAGGGTCCATGTAGGTTGGTTGTTAATATATTGGGGTTATTCAATTTTGTTTTGACTATCAATCACCAGTCATGGAATAGATTCACAGGCCATTAATTTTTATAACACATTCTCTCGATCTGTGAAAGCTGCTATTTATAGTGGGCATTTTTTTTACTGCCAGCTAGAGCCTCAAACATCAAGGTTGTTAATACTGTTAAAGAATACAATGGAAACAATGTCCACACAGAACCTTCAACATAAACTACACAATTAAGCTTTGAAGCATTGAAGTGTAATTGTCTTACTGGAACTCTGAATGCAAACCCATACATTGGTTCAATTCTGAGCACAGCAATGCTGGCTTAGCTAGTTAATCATTTTTCTTGTATCACAAAATAAATTCTCTTTGTACTCAACTTCTTACACACAAACACACCAATTCTTCCAGTGGGCAAATGTAACAGGTTCTAACAAAATGTACTACAGAAACAGAGGGTATGCTATGTTGTTTTAGCAAAATAAACAAACATTGGTAAGCATAAATATAGCTTAATATATATATTTCCATGACATGATTATAATAATATTGAATTGAAATACTAATTTAGTCTTGTGAATTTATTTTGTGCCTGTGTACAGAAATCAACATGAGAAATGTGACAAATGAAAACAAATATGCTAAACAATCAAAATCAATTGGACACAATGGTAAAAAGATCAGAAAGGGTGTCTTGTGGAAGGGCAAGGAAAGAAACAGAGGAATGGGGAGAGGTGAGAGTCAGAGATAGTGGAGTGAGAAGTTGAAGTGGAATGATGAAAAAAGGATAGCGATTCATATCTTACAATTCAAGTATTGAGATTAGCACAATTTCACTTTCAAAGTCATACTCCTGAGCTTACTGTGTTTTTATTGTTCTATTTTGCTTATGGGAAATAGGCGAACACTAGGACAGAAGATGCCTCACCACCACTGTGAAAGATACAGCTGCCATGTCCAGCCAAACAAGAACACTTCTATTCACAAACTTGAGAACAATGACTATAAACTATTTGAAGTGGGGAGGGGGAGGAAAGAGGAGAAACCTTCCCTCATGGCAAACTCAATGTTTCTTCACAACAAGGGTCTAAAGAGAAATCTATTAATCCACGTTTCCTACTTTCAGTTTTCCCGTGAGAGCAGCATTCATCAGGTTAGCACAATTTCTGTGTAACTCTTGGCTTGATATCTCTGCTACAAAATGCACGTAACAAAATCATGGGAGCAATCCACTGTGATAATCACTTCATGACACAGAACGATAAAGAATCACCTGACATTAAAACAGATTAAGATGCATCACAAATTATGAAATACGGAACTTTTATTAACTCAAACATAGATCACATTTCTGATTTATTTATTTATTTATTCTGCAAGAGTGAAGAATAAAGGGAGCTATTGTAAAATCTCTTCACACATCTTCTCTACGGAGTAGTACCACACTCCTGTATGCTTCATCCAATGCCTGATTCTATGTATTTGCATTGTGTATTTCTCATGTATGGAATTACCTGTCTGGACTGTACGCAGAACAATACTTTTCACTGTATCGCAATACACATGACAATAAACAAATCCAAATAGCCATTAAAATTAAGGATTGAATTGGGCTATTTTAAATATTTCAAATGGTCACATAAATATCTGATGCTAAACCCAAGGAAAAGTATATACAATGCATTATTAAGATCCCAGACCCCAAAAGTGGCTGGGATACTGGACCAAACCCCAATATCTTATTTTATAAAACTGCACGGAAAGAATGCTTCACTCCAGAAGTAATTGCAGGAAGAAATAGGGATTTGGTATTTGAACTTTATTATTAATACAATATTAAATTATTTAACATCACACCCAAAAATAGGTTACAATTACCCCATAAACAATACTACTCAATAGAGTATATACAAAATACATTCAATTACCATCTCTCTATTCCCAATTAAACAAGAAGAAAGGAAAGATACAGCTCTCAACCCACCCCACAGCCCAACGGCACAGAGTAATAGGATTTCCACAACAGATTTGGCTCCTGTTAGAACCTCTGCAGACTCTGGCTGGATGTCTTCAAAAAACAGTTTCAACTGTTTCTTTTCAGCCTTTCCCTTGTCCGGAGACAAGTCTGCTCTGCTTTAAATACTATTATATATATAAAACTATCCTACTGCGAGTGCAAAAGACCTTGCGTGTGGACGAAAAGGTTGCCAGATGAGAACTTACCTCCAACGCTTTCTCAAAATGTCTAAATAGCTTAGATCCACCCAGCAATTGCATCATCTCCCCAAGCTGAAAACAAATTTACTCTCCAGGCTGAAAACACATGTACTCCCCAGGGACTCCCACAGTCTGCATTTACCTAGACTGTTTTTTTACTCTGGTCAATTTCACCTCTGGCTCCTAAAAGCTTTATGGTCTTGCAAAACAACATTAAAAAAAGGACTGCTGTAGTCAAACTCTCTAACCCAGGCTGTTAACCCTTAAATTGACAAATGTTTATCTATTATATCTAAAATCCTGCATTTGTCACACCACACAGAATGAAATGTCCAAACACAGAATTTGCAATCTCCTCACAATTCCATAAATCAGAAAATCAGAAACGTACCAGGAATTTTATCCACAAAAAGTAGTTGAGCAGATGGCAATGCAGGCAAGTTATATCACTTATCAAAAATAATCAGAGTTCAACTTATTAACACATGTAAATTAAGTATCACGAATGAATTTTGTACTTTAATAAGATCCAGCTATTTATCTGCAGCAGGGAATCTAGCATGGAGAAACGTTCGAAGGGCAATCCATCAAGTGAACTTATGCATGAGACAACTTCTGTTAACATATCTGAATCTGGTACTATGAAATGAACTTGCAACAGGAATTCAATGGCAACTGTACCAACTCCACTCAATATGCAATACTGGTCACTTACTTCAACGTTTGCCAGGGTAATATTGATAAGACCAGGATCAATAAGTAGAACCCATCTCCACTCCCATCTATACATAAGCTTGTTTGCCATTATGTTTCTGGTAAATGAATTCCCAATATGAAAATAGATTTGTATTTGGAGAAGGAACAGGAGCTCTTAATTAAAATATTTTCTCCAGGCAGCTGAACTGCATTCATAGAATGATTTGATTTGAGCGGTGACAACCTCATTATGTCAACCAAAACCTTTCTCTTCTTGTCGCATTCAAGGATCTTCTAGTCAGACTGCCATTCTTTGCGTCAGCAGCGAATATGATTATGACAAAACAGGAGTGTGTAAAATGTTGTAAGGATGAGACAGGTGGTTAAAAGTAGAGTGTTGGGAGCTAGAATGAGAGGTGATGTATAGAAGATATTATGAAAGAGATTTAAAGGATGGGGCAGGAGAAACCTCTTCACAGAGGCTATGAAATTCAATTCCGGCATCTGTGGTTAAGAGAGAAATTGTCAGCATTTGGACTGGATGGGTAAGCAAAGGAAAAGGTGTTGAAAGGACATGAGAAAAGGCTGGGTAAATGTGAATAGAATGATATACTCGCATGGAGGATTAACACTGCTAAGGACCGATTGGGCCACATTTTCTATTTAAGCAGTCTAACTGACAGCCATTATATTATATATATATAATGTAACTGTCATGAGAATGTCACTTTAAGAAATGTTTGGCTGCTCATGTTACTGCAGTGATGTCAGAGTGTGGGTGGAGCTAAGCTCTGGCTCTGTTTTTTAGTTTCACTTTGAGAAAAGCTTGGGTGTGTCTGTGTCTTTTTGGTTTTGTTTTCAGGGTTGGAGCTGAAGTCAGACAAAGCAGCTGCACTGCTGTTCTCTCTGCCATGAAAAGACTTTCTCTAGATCATTTGGTGAATTCAGAATTATAAATGTTTTCAGTAGTGACTTTCACCTGATGTGCTTCTGTTGAAGGTTATGTTTTTTGTAAGTCTTCTGGATGTTAAAACGACAGCATAAGCATTACTTAGTGTTGTAGTCTTTGGGGGTTGTATTTGAATTAATGGTTGCTAAGATGTTCACTGTATGTTTTAAAAAGGTTAACTTGAGTTCATAGAATAAACACTGTTTTGCTTTACAAAAATACTTTTCGATTTCTGCTCTACCGCACCTGTAGAGTGGGCCGTGGGCTCCCCATACCACAATCTAGGGGCTGGTTTAGCTCACTCAGCTAAAATCGCTGGCTTTTAAAGCAGACCAAGCAGGCCAGCAGCACGGTTCGATTCCGTACCTGCCTCCCCGGACAGGCGCCGGAATGTGGCGACTAGGGGCTTTTCACAGTAACTTCATTGAAGCCTACTCGTGACAATAAAGCGATTTTCATTTTAATTTCTATTAAAAGTTGTGGGTCAGGTGAACTCGATGATACACTTTGAGGTTCTCTAAACCCTGGCTCAGGTGAGCCAAAGCTGATTGCGGTCACCAGTCCATTTGTGATTAGTGTTGTGCCTCAGAAAATTCAATTTTTGCAAGAAGATATAAGCATTTGCTGTTGCTGTATTTAGATCCTGAAATAATGATTTGGCCTGTCTGCAAAATAGATTTTTGGGGAAATTATAGTCAGATCTACAGCACAGAAAAGGCCCTTCGTCCGATTGTGTCAGCGCCCGTCAAAAACATCCACCCAAGTATGCTAATCCTTTATTCCAGCAATAATCATCTCTATTGTCACAAATAGGCATACATTAACACTGCACGTTACTGTGAAAAGCCCCTAGTCGCCACATTCTGGCGCCTGTTCGGGTACACAGAGGGAGAATTCAGAATGTCCAAATTACCTAACAGCACGTCTTTTGGGACTTGTGGGAGGAAACCGGAGCACCCGGAGGATCTCATGCAGACACGGGGAGAACGTGCGGACTTCACACAGACAGTGACCCAAGCCGGGAATCGAACCTGGGACCGCGGCACTGTAACGCTACAGTGCTAATCACTGTACTACCATGCCACCCCAATAGAGTCATAGAGGATTCACAACATATGTGGACTCTCAGATTGTTGGCAAAAAATGCCAATTCATTGGTTGAGGCCACTGACGCTAATGGAGTATGGCATTGCTCATAAATCAACCTCCATTACATACATTTTAAAAATTAAATTGTGTTTATGTGCACAGTAGCTAATATAAATCCAACTTTCCTCCTGGTTTGCAATAGTACAAATTTCCAAAGCAAATGATGGAAATAATCAAACCTTAACAGATGAAAACTTGCCCGATTATCGTCCCACCCACGACATACTGAAAACTGATTTCTAAAGTATTTGCCATTCTACCTTGCTTCAAATAAGACCTGAGTATTTCCATGTTTAATTCTGTAAAATGTGTAATTGAGTAAATTAAAGGGAAAAAAGTATTATGACAATTCGGCTGATTAAGTCTTTTAGGTGTTCCTTTTTTTCAAAATTGTGAAAGCAGCAGCAATTCACGGAGCAGAAATGCCTCCGAAATTGTGGAAACCTTGTATTTGTCATTTTTTCTCAACAGCGCTTCATTTTTTAAGAGTTTGTTACCATGGTATGCAGAGCAAGAACCAAAACGGAGAATGCACTAACATTGTTTCATTCCCCAAATATCACAATCAATTCTGAAATTTTATAGTTAAATTTCAACTACTACTCCACTTTTAAGCATCTTTTTACAAGGAAAATACAAATTTAAGATTGAACGTTTACACTGCAAATAGCATTACCCTGCTGCTCCACTTACAGCATTCATACACACAATAAAATTCACTCTACTGAAGCCAAGTAAGATGGCTGGGTACCAAACTCCAGCTGCATGTACGTTACTGCTATAGTATGGTATGAAGCTTAGCAAGGCTCAGGATGAAGTCAAGAGAAAGCTCTAACTTAACTCAGTTTCATAGAACTTACAGTGCAGGCCATTCGGCCCATCGAGTCTGCACGGCTCTTGGCAAGAGCACCCTACCCAAGCCCACACCCTATCCCCATAACCCAACCCAACACTAAGGGCAATTTTGGACACTGAGGGCAATTTAGCATGGCAAATCCACCTAACCTGCACATCTTTGGACTGTGGGAGGAAACCAGAGCACCCGGAGGAAACCCACGCACACACAGGGAGAACGTGCAGACTCCGCACAGACGGTGACCCAGCGGGGAATCGAACCTGGAACCCTGGCGCTGTGAAGCAATTGTGCTAACCACTATACTACCGTGCTGCCCGAACTCCAGTCAGACAAACTTGATTTTAGATTTCCAGTCCACTTTTACTGTCACCCCTCACCTCATCGGGACATATCTTGTTCCTTCTGCTACTTTGGTTGTCCAACCCATTAGGAACTAACTTAGGTAAACAAAACTTTGTTTTTTTTAATTCCCAAAGCACAATCTCATGAATTTAGACAGCATTTGAGTACGAGTATTGCAGTTTCGATCATTAAAACGACGTTTTGTTACGTGCAGACAAAAGTATTTGACCATGGGACACATCGTTTTGGAGCTGATGCATTTTTTCCAGTTTTCTTGTTCAAACCATATTATTTCAATCATTGTTGACGCCTTAAATCATTGAGTGTGAAACCGTTGCGCAGTAAACAAGCGCCTTTGAAAGAAAACACTGTGGGACGCAGAATATTAATGTTACCACTTCATCTGTGCAAAGGGGGGGGGGGGGGGGTGGAGGATTAGTGCTTGAAACGCACCTTTGAGCCGCAAAAAATTATGAATTAATGGGGCAGCTCAAAACGGTACCAAGCGTGGTTTCCAGATTACGTCAGGCAGATCGGATGTGTGCACGACCATCTGTCCAAAAGACAACACTGGCCGAGCAGGATTAGCAAAACAAGTCGGTGCAAACTCACGGCAACTTAAGTAGGTGAGAGCCGAGCTAATTTTAATTCGGCGCCCGGAGAGCTGGTGAGACTTTGCACCTCTTTTGAGTCAGTGGTTTCTTTTTAAAAACAAAACACAAATTAAGATTACCGGGGGGGTGGAAGGTTCCAGATCGGCTACACCTCCGTTAACTTTACACCCGCACACTCTGGCGGGCCCCAGGGCAGAGCTCACCTTCCGCACTCGCATCAACTCGGGGTAAAAGAACTCGGGGCAACTCTTCTCACTCGACTCGGAGAGAGCCAGCGTGTGGCGCGACGTGACGGCCGATATCTCCCCCTTCACCAACAGCACGGCGGCGGCCTCCTCCTCCTCCCCGTCGTCGTCCTCTCTCTTCTTGAGGAGAGGAGCGGAGACGGGCAACGTAGTCAGGGACACTCGTCGCGGTTCGGCCATGTTGCGGCCGGCTGCGCGCGGGACCCCCTCTCTCTCTCCCCCCCTTCGCCTCGCTCCTTCACCCTCTCCCGGTTCGACCAGCTTCTCTTTTGTTTGCTGGGCGGCAGTTGCGAGGAGGGGGGGTGGGGCGGGCGGAGAGAAGCCGCGCCGCCGAACAATCACAATCCCTTCAACAGCAACAAAAACAAACCCGACAAACTTCGGCGGCCGCCGCCATCTTGCCCAGCAGCCGCGCATGCGCGCGCGCCCTCTCTCCCATCGCCTCCTCGGGCCACGATTTTAAAAGTTTTTTTTTTCACTATCTCTCACCCCACACAAAAAAAAAAATCAAACAATTATTCCTGCTGCTGGAAACCGGCATTCGCGTGCAAAAAAGAAACACGATTAAATCTGAGGGCGTCGACCTCTGACCTGTGAGGATCACGTGGGAGGGCGTTGGGCGGGAGGGAGGGAGATGGACGGGCGGCTCTGAGCAAGATGGCGGCGGCCGGTTTGCGGGTGGGCGATCTGGTTTGGTAAGACACGGCAGCCTCTCCCCGCCCGCTGGTTTTCAAAACTAATTTAAACGCGATCGCTGCGCGGTTATTTTTCCCCCTCAGCCCTGCACACCGAGTCGCTCTCTTCTCTTCAAAACAAAAAGGAAACATTTTGTTATGTCTTTCTTTTTTTTTCTTTGGTGACATCTCGCTTTTCTCTTCCCTCAGGGGGAAGCTGGGTCGGTACCCGCCCTGGCCCGGAAAGGTGAGTCTTGAAAGCCGGCGTGCTGGAGCGTTTTGACCTGTTGCATAGGGTGGAGGAAATGGGTGTAGGGTTTGTGGAAGGCTACATGGGTGTGTGTGTGTGTATATACGGTGGGTGGTGGTGGTGGGATGTGGGGAGGGGGCTGGTGGGGTGTTCATGGTGGGTCTGGAAGGGGCGGGGTGTTGGTGGGGGTTGTAGGGCGGGGTGGTGGGGGTGTGTGAGGGGAGGTGGGTGTGTGTGGATGGGGTGGGGTATTCATGGTGGGGTGGGGTGTTGGTGAGTCCGGATGGGGTGGGGTGTTGGTGGTGGGTCCGGATGGGGTGGGGTTTTGGTGGTGGGTCCGGATGGGGCGGGGTGTTGGTGGGTCCGGATGGGGCGGGGTGTTGGTGGTGGGTCCGGATGGGGCGGGGTGTTGGTGGTGGGTCCGGATGGGGCGGGCTGTTGGCGGTGGGTCCGGATGGGGCGGGGTGTTGGCGGTGGGTCCGGATGGGCCGGGGTGTTTGCGGTGGGTCCGGATGGGGCGGGGTGTTTGCGGCGGGTCCGGATGGGGCGGGGTGTTTGCGGCGGGTCCGGATGGGGCGGGGTGTTGGTGGCGGGTCCGGATGGGGCGGGGTGTTTGCGGCGGGTCCGGATGGGCCGGGGTGTTTGCGGCGGGTCCGGATGGGGCGGGGTGTTTGCGGCGGGTCCGGATGGGGCGGGGTGTTTGCGGCGGGTCCGGATGGGGTGGGGTGTTGGTGGGGGTGTGTGAGGGGAGGTGGGGTGCTGGTGGGGGTGTGTGAGGGGAGGTGGGGTGCTGGTGGGGGTGTGTGAGGGGAGGTGGGGTGCTGGTGGGGGGGTGTGAGGGGAGGTGGGGTGCTGGTGGGGGTGTGTGAGGGGAGGTGGGGTGCTGGTGGGGGTGTGTGAGGGGAGGTGGGGTGCTGGTGGGGGTGTGTGAGGGGAGGTGGGGTGCTGGTGGGGGTGTGTGAGGGGAGGTGGGGTGTGTGTGTGCATGGGGCGGGGGGCAGGATGGGTTGCTGGTGGAGTGTGTGTGTGGAGGGTGGTGGGGGTGTGTCTAGGTTACATCTGTGGGGTGGCATGTGTATGGTGGTGGTGGTGGTGGTGGGGGGGGGGGGGGGGGGGCGGCATGTGGGGAGAGGGGGGGGGGGGGGGGGGGGGGGCGGCGGCATGTGTGGAGAGGGGGGGCGGTGGGCCTGTGGGGACCGGAGTGTGTGTGTGTGGTATTACTTATTATCAGGACTTTAGTTTAAAGAGCAACAAACATTTGATGTTTGAATTTACTTTATGCAAAAAAATGTAGCCTTCTGTTTGAAACCTCGCCCTCTCTTTAAGTTGCCCTTTTGTACACAACATGCTGTGAGTTTTGATATTTTTAATCATTGTGTTTGTGGAATGGTGTTGTGGTGTTAGTAACTTATTAATACCAGATCTCTGACTTGCCTCTGAAGGTTAATTTCAGTAGTAAGGAGGGGAACAGCTGATGCTAAGCAATAATGGTGAAATTATGAGCAAGCAGTTTTTGAGGGCTGCCACATTGGCTGAAGTAAAGCTAGTGGGAGACGTGCAAGCAGTTGCAGTGTTTGTCAAAAAGAAAAAATACAGTAAAAAAGGATTACCAAGTTGCTGAAACTGGGACCATATTTAGTAATGCAAGTTCAGACACATAGTTTAGCTTCTGGTCTAGATCTGTTGGAGGTAATTCTTCCAATTCCTTCTGTCAAGTGGCATTCGAGCTGGCAAGGCAGTACCAACATTTCAAGAATGTAACTTTCTAAATAACTAGACAAAGCTACCTATCAGCACTAAAGTCAAAATTATTATAAATATAAAATAATTTTCAAATAATGCTGCAAAAGTCTCAAAAGCAAAGATTGCCTCAATAGAAACTAATGCAAAAACGAAGTACAAAAATGATTGCCGTGTATATGTATATAAATATTGATAGAGAAACTTATAAAATGGGTTCTTGAAAACTGCAAAAGATACCAAAAAAAATAGTTTTCTCAATTTTTTTTGTGGAGCGACAGTCATCTGTTTTGGTTTTGCATTCCCGTATCCACAGTAACTTGTGTTTGAACATCTTAGCAACTTAAGACTGTATTCTAAGCTAGTACATTTTTTAATATGAAACGGCTCTATTGCAGAGAACGCTACTTGTGATTTGGTAGAATGTTGACCAGTATGTTATCTCCAAATTGGTTTCTGCACCATTACCAATGAACACCAGCCATTTACCTTTGTGCTAATCAATCCTTGTACTGAATTCCAGAGTTACTTCTCTTGTGGAACTGTGATTCTCATTTATGTCTATAACTGATTAACAATTAAAATCCGTGTTTTTCTGTTTTAAGATTGTTAACCCACCTAAAGATCTAAAGAAACCACGGGGGAAAAAATGCTTCTTTGTAAAATTCTTTGGAACTGAAGACCAGTAAGTCAACTTTTTTAAAATGACGCTTGGAAAAGCATAGTTTAATCTTTAAAAAAGCTGTTGCTGTATTGGGCTGAACAAGCTGGCTACAGTCTACCAAAGATTGCACCACTGATCTTGTCACTTTGCACTTAATTCCCCATCTCCCTCAGGTGCCGCCCCCATTCCTCTTCCATGAGATTCTTCTCCTTTATATTCTTCCCATCCAACTAATCAGTTCATAGACCCATCACCCATCCAAGGTGAAAAGTAGGTCATTCAGTCCCTCTAATTCAGTTAATCATGGCTGTTCTGTACCTTGCCTTCATTCGCCTGTCTTTAATCCATATCCTTTGAAACCCTTGCCTTGCCTAACAAAAACAGTCTCAAGTGGAGTTTTTTTCATTCAACAGCTTTTTGTGTGAAACTATTCCTAATTTCCACTAGCCTTTGTATGAAGAAGTGTTTCCTTCCAACGCCCTGAACGGCCCAGTCCTAATTTAAGATTATTCCCCTCTTGCGCTGGGCCCCCTCCCACCAGCAAATATTTTTTCTCTCTTTAGTTATCAAATCTTTTAATATTTAAAGCCTCAATAATTGCTCTTTCCAGGAGACCTCCTTATCCCTTTCAAAACTTCTGTTGCTGCCTCCAAATCCGGAAACCTATTCTAATCTTGAAGCTCGATGTTTCGATTTTTCAGGTCCAGTTTTAGCAATGGTCAGGCCATTGATATCACCATGGCTGCAGCCTCAAATTGCATCCAAACTGACTGACCATGGCCTGTTTCCTCTTTGCCTCCTCAAACCTTTCAGCCTCTGATGTTTTATGATACTGTTCTCCCCTGCCTCTTAATTTTCTAGCCATGTGGGATGGCATGTTTCTGCCCTTGACGATTAGGTCGCAGCCAAGCAGATTCTAGCAATCATTTTGCTTCCCTGCTCGCACCATTAGAGCCTGTCCAAGGATCTATTCTTGGCCGATACTTGCTGATCTTTTTGGTGCTACTCTAGCATCTGCCACTGGGTCATTTCCCATATATATGCCCGCAACATCCAACTTTTCCTCTATCTTTTTCTGTGGGTCAGGTACAAGTGACAAATTCATTCATCCAATTTCAGGAAAATCAAAGCCATTGTTCGTGACACTTGCTTTAAATTCTGACTGTTTCAATACTGCTTCCAGCCTTTTGCTTAGGCTGAGGGAGACCATACAAAATGTTTGTGCTGTGCTGAGTTTTCAATCTAACACTCTACTCTGTCTGTTGTCGAAACTGCTTGTTTTCATCTACATACATGCCTGCATTGCGATAGAGCTCCTAATCCGTTTTTCCTTATTGTCTCTAGGATGTTATTCCAATACTCTTTGTACTGCTGTATAAAGTGCCTCATTATAAAGTGCCTTTTGTATGTAATAAAGGTGCTACATGTGTTTCTATTTGAAATGAAATGAGAATCGCTTATTGTCACGAGTAGGCTTCAAATGAAGTTACTGTGAAAAGCCCCTAGTCACCACATTCCCTTGCCTGTTCGGGGAGGCTGTTACGGGAATCGAACCGTGCTGCTGGCTTGCTTTGGTCTGCTTTCAAAGCCAGCGATTAGCCCTGTGAGCTAAACAGCCCCTGCTTGTATTTCCAACTTGTGATGAGAACAGTTGAGTGATAGAGCACTTTTTAATCACAGATCACGCATAGATCTAGGTCCTGCTGTGGAAGTACTTAAAATTATCCTTTTGCTTTCAGTTTAGTTGAGCTAAATTCCTGCTCCCCATTGCAGCTTATGGGGAAATGACATGTTTCCATTGACGTTTTAAAAAATAAATTTAGTGTATCCAATTAATTTTTTCTAATTAAGGGGCAATTTAGCATGGGCAATTTAGCATGGCTAATCTGCCTACCCTGCACATCTTTGGGTTGTGAGGGCGAAACCCACGCAAACACGGGGAGAATGTGCAAACTCCACACGGACAGTGACCCCAAGCCGGGATCGAACCTGGGACCTCGGCGCCGTGAGGTTGCAGGGCTAACCCACTGCGCCACCGTGCTGCCCTCGCATTGAAGTTTAAGTGATTCATCAATAAAAAGTGTTGGCCTAGATCAACTTCCTTCATGGTCCTAGATGCCAATTGAGATACGGTATCAACTCTTAACATTTTAGTATCTGCTAGACTGGTGGCAGTGAACTGTAAAATGGTTGAACTTGTATAAAGACTACAGACGGCTCTTTTCTAACACACAGACTTGATGGACAACTCTTCAGGATGTGATTGCTTCTTAGTAATATGAGAACTTTAACTAGAAATATAACAATTTATTTAAGAAAGGCAAGCTTCCTTTAATCATAGAATTTACAGTGTAGGAGGAGGCCATTCGGCCCATTGAGTCTGCACTGGCCCTTGGAAGGTCACCCTACATAAGCCCATGCCTCCGCCCTATCCCAGTAACCCCACCTAACCTTTTGGACAAGGGACAATTTAGCTTGGCCACTCTACCTAACTTGCACATTTTAATCCTTAAAACTGAACAGATCCAGGTAACTTCCAGTTGATTTTGTCAGATTTCAATTTGCATGCTGTGATGAATTCTACAGTATTGCATTAATGTTAATCCAATGTTAACATTTACAGTAATAACCACTTAGAACTGAGACATGGTGTCATAATTACTCTGCAATATTAATAGCCAATGTGTTTATAGTAAAGAGAATCTGGTAAAGGGGTGGCAGGGTGAGAAAATAATATCACTATTCAAACACCTTAACTGTACAGAGTAATTACAGAAGAAATAATCAGAATATTCAACTAGCTGTGTAATTAAATAGTGCAGTGGAAGCTGTTTAATTCAGATCCCCTTTGATGGAAACCAATTTCTCTAAATTAGCTGGTTTTTGTATATTGTCATGCCTGAAATTCCTGCTTGTGCATAATGCAGAAGTCATCTTCAGTAGTTGATTGCACATTTACAAAGAAAAATTAATGAGGCACAGAATATCGTTGGAAATGGCATGAACATGGTAGGGCTCTCTAATCAAGGTACACAACATTAGCTACATACTGTATTGGGGCGGCACAGTGGTCAGCACTGTTGATTCACAGCGTCAGGGATCCGGGTTCGATTCCCACTTGGGCCACTGTTTGTGTGGAGTCTTCACGTTCTCCCCGTGTCTGAGTGGGTTTCCTCCGGGTGCTCCCGTTTGCTCCCACAAGTCCCGAAAGACGTGTTTGTTAGGTGAATTGGACATTCTGAATTCTCCCTCCGTGTGCGAACAAGTGCCGGAGTGTGGCGACTGGGGGATTTTCACAGTAACTTCATTGCAGTGTTAATGTAAGCCTACTTGTGACACTAATAAAGATTAATTATTATTATTGCTTGAATTTTAGTAGCACAAATCAGTAAGCATTAGCTATTTTATGGCTTTATGCAAATTGTCTATTGGAAGACTTGGAAGTTCAATTTAAGCAAGACCAGTGTAGAGATTGACTACATTGTTTTGCAGCGCATGGATCAAGGTAGACCAGCTTAAATCCTATCACGTTCACAAGGAGGAAATGATCAAATCTACCAAAGGGAAACGGTTCCAACAGGCGGTGGATGCAGTTGAGGAATTTATTAAATCTAAGGTAAGATGTGCCATCGTATTGAGGATCAATCACCATTAGTTTGAGAGAATATTATAAGTCAGGGATTTGTAATGCATATTTAAACTGGTTTCCATATAAAGCACACTTGCATTCCAGGATCATGCAATGATACATTAAATGTATGATGTCAAATTGTGAAATTAAACCCATCAACATTATGCCGACCTGATCTGAGATTGACTAATAATTTTTTCAAAATTTAGAGTGCCCAATTGTTTTTTTTTCAATTAAGGGGCAATTTAGCGTGGCCAATCCACCTACCCTGTGCATCTTTGGGTTGTGGGGGTGAGAACCACGCAAACACAGGGAGAATGTTCAAACTCCACATGGACAGTGACTGAGATTGACTTATCAGGAGGAATGCCATTAATAAAATAAACTGTGATTTCTTGCAGTTAAGCATTGGTAAGACTGTAGTCACTGTTTTCATTCCCCGCGACCAAGGAGCAGATCTGGGTACGAAGAGTTTAGCGTTTCTGCCACCATCACCAACTTGGGCAGTGAATTTCAAGCATCCACCACCCTCAGCGTAAAAACTTTTTTCCTCCTGTCTAATCCTTCTGCCATTTAGCTTGAATCTGTGACCCCTCGTTTTTGAACTTTCTGCCAAGGGAAACAAGTTCCTCCTGTCTATTTTACCACTACCCCTCTCAATTTTGTATACCTCAATCGTGCCACCCCTCTGCTTTCTCTGTTCCTAGGGCAAGACCCCCAATCTCTCCTCGTAGCTACAATTCTCCAGCCCTGGCAACAGTCCAGTAAATCTTCTCTGAACTCTCTCCAGAGTAATTGCATCCTTCCTGTAATGCGATGACCAGAACTGCACACAATACTCTGGTTGTGGCTTCACCAATGTCTTATGTAGTTCCATCATTATATCCCTACTTTTGTATTTTGCAGCTATGCCAGTGAAGGAGAGCATTCCATATGCCTTCTTTACAACCGTGACTACCTGTACTATCTTTAGGGACTTGTCCATTTGCACGGCAAGACCTCACTTCATCTACCCGCCTCAATATATTCCTATTTATTGTGTGTTCCCTGTTTTTTTTTAATAAACAATTTTATTGAGGTAGTTTTTGGCTTTATAAACAGTTACAGACATCATCAGAAAGGAAGCAAAAAAGGCAAAAATGTGCAAACATCCACGTACTTTCAATACTTCCATCGTAACATATTGCACAAGCCCGCTCCCCTCCCACCCGTACTACCCGCCATATTTTCCCTCCTACTCTACTCTACCCCCCCCCCCCCCCCCCCCCCCCCCCCCCCCTGCTGACGCTCACTCTCCCGCAAAGAAGTCAATAAATGGTTGCCACCTCCGGGTGAACCCCTGCACAGATCCCCTCAAGACGAACTTAATTTTTTCCATCCCCAGGAAACTTGACATGTCCGCAAGCCACCACTCAGTCTTCGGGGGCTTTGAGTCCCTCCACGCCAATAATATTCGTCGCCGGGCTATCAGGGAAGCAAAGGCCAGCACATCGGCCGCTTTCTCCCCCTGGACGCCCGGGTCTTCCGAAACCCCAAAAATTGCCACCCCTGGACTCATCACCACCCTTGTTTTTAGCACCTGGGACATGACCCCCGCAAATCCCTCCCAGTACCCCCTCAGCTCAGGGCATGCCCAAAACATGTGCACATGGTTCGCTGGTCCTCCCGCGCACCTAGCGCATTTGTCCTCTATCCCGAAAAATTTGCTCATCCGAGCCACCGTCATATGGGCCCGGTGAACGACCTTAAATTGGATCAGCCCGAGCCTTGCACATGTCGCGGTCGAGTTTACCCTACTCAGGGCCTCTGCCCACAGCCCATCCTCCATTTCCCCGCCTAGCTCCTCCTCCCATTTAAGTTTCAGTTCCTCTGTCTGGGACCCTTCCTCCCTCATGAGCACCTTATAAATACCCGAGACTCTACCCTCCCCTTCGTCCCTCCCAGAGACTATTCTGTCTAGGATCCCCATTGGCGGGAGGCGCGGGAAAGATGGGACCTGTCTACGAACAAAGTCCCGCAGCTGTAGGTATCTAAAATCATTTCCCCCTACCAACCCAAATTTCTCCTCCAAGCTCCTCAAACTCGCGAAGCTCCCTTCCAGGAACATATCACCCACCCTTCCCGCCCCTGCTCGCCGCCATACTCGGAACCCCCCATCCATACTGCCGGGGGCAAACCGATGGTTGTCGCAGATTGGCGCCCAGACAGACGCCCCCATCTGTGTGTTCCCTGTTTGACCTCCCTAACTGCATTGCCTCACACTTATTTGAATTGAACTCCATCTGCTGCTCTCCTTCCCACTCCTCCAACCTATCCGGAACATTTTGGAGATTACGGCTATTCTCTACATCAGTGTTTTTCAAACATTTTTTCCCCCCGGGCCCACTTTTACTAACTGGCCAACTTTCGGGACCCACACCATGCTCACTTACAAAGACACAAGATTATATTTCACTCAAGAAATTTTTACAATGATAAATTGGACTCTGCATAAACAATTTTTCTCCCTGTGAAGACACCACCCCTCCCCAACCACCAGTAAAATGTTGACAATCATAAAGCTCAAGCTCCCAATTTCATAGTCAGAAGTCATTGGGAGTTTATCTTGGTTTTATAGAAACAGTAAATTAGAACATAGAACAGTACAGCACAGAACAGGCCCTTCGGCCCTCAATGTTGTGCCGAGCCATGATCACCCTACTCAAACCCACGTATCCACCCTATACCCGTAACCCAACAACCCCCCCCCCCCCTTAACCTTACTTTTATTAGGACACTACGGGCAATTTAGCATGGCCAATCCACCTAACCCGCACATCTTTGGACTGTGGGAGGAAACCGGAGCACCCGGAGGAAACCCACGCACACAGGGGGAGGACGTGCAGACTCCACACAGACAGTGACCCAGCCGGGAATCGAACCTAGGACCCTGGAGCTGTGAAGCATTTATGCTAACCACCATGCTACCCTGCTGCCCCAGAGGTTAATTCACCTTCCTCTAAATTGGCATGACAATGCATTTCTTGCACCCGAGCTGGGCACTGACTAACTTAACAGGATAGAAAGGGCAACCAGGAGCTTGCACTGAAAAAGGAGACTTCACATAATAAAACATTCCAGTTCAAAAAATGATAAAATACATGTAAACACTATGAATGCTCTCAGGATGCAGGATATTCAGATTCTACTCCACGGAGATGATTGTGACAGTGTTGCATGCAGTTGTTGTTCCATTATCTTGTGTAATAAATTAGTGGATCAGAAAAACATCCAACCACGCCACACAAGTCATACAAAAGAGCGATTTGAAGAAAGTGCATCCATGCTGATACCATGGCTCTGAGTAGGGTTTTTCAAAGAATGTAGCTGGTGCATGTCTCTGTTGGACCTCGTTGTCTTGGCTTTGGGATATCACAGGTGACCACCGAAGGATAGTTGCCACCTTAATGAGGTGAGGTTAATTCACCTTCCTCTGAACTGGATTTATTCTGGTCCAAGCAGGATGGATTGTCTCAATGGGGCATTGGCCGTCCTGATGTAACGGAAGATTATAACCCAAACACTAGCATCTTTAACCCAACCGCTGACAATAGTAGCAATTCTCTCGCCTCCTTTCCGGCCAGCAATAGTCGCACTGTCAAATATATTACTGCCAAGCTCTTCTGTACCATTTCTGTAATCGGGATTATTAGCAATGTGACTTTGCTGAGGAGTACCATAAGGTACATCTTCCCTCTGTCGCCCGCATTCCCGGCCTTCAGCTCTCCTGCACAATCAGCCACTGCATCAGCCACACTCCTGATCTATTCTCCCATTTCTTACCTAAACTTCAAATCACATTCTATGATCTTGGTCTGCCCTCTTTCATTCTGGTCCTTGCCATTCATGTTATTTTTTTGCAACCCTGCACTCTGCGACCCTTCTGAAATCCACCCATGGGTTGTGACCCGCACTTTGAAAAACCCTGCTCTATGCTATCCACTACAATGCCAATTTTTGCATCACCTGCAAATTTCCAAATTGTCCACCCCACATTCATGTCCCAACACAGAGACCTGCGGGACACCACTTGAAAGAGCTTTCCATTCGCAAGGGCAGCCATCGACCATTATTTTCAGGTTACTAAGCCAGCCAATATTTCCCACTTTCTCTATCATTACTTTGACGAAGGGCCATCTAGACTGTAAACGTTGGCTCTTTTCTCTCCCTACAGATGATGCCAGACTTGCTGAGATTTTCCAGCATTTTCTCTTTGGTTTCAGCTTTCGATCCAATTTGCCACATTACCCTGTGTCCCATGGGCTTTTACGTTTTTGACTAGTCTGCCATGTGGCTCCTTGTTAAATGCCTTAAAATACATATAGGCAACTTCCTCTGCACTACCCTTATTGATCCTCCTTGGCACTTCCTCGAAGAATTCAATAAAATTTTTATGGCATAACCTTCCCCTAGCAAAACTATGCTGACTATCCCTCACTAGTCCGGGCCTTTCTAAGTGACAGTTTATCCGATCACTCAGGATTGATTCTAACAATTTGCCCACCACCGAAATAAGGCTTAACTGGCCTATAATTGTTCAGCATTTCCTTCGGACCCCTTATAAAAAATGGAGCCACATTTGCATTCCCCCAGTCCTCTGGCAACTGTCTGGTGTCTAGTGAAAATTGAAAAATAATCCTCCGACATCTGCTATTTCCTCCGTGAGCTCCTTCAACATCCAAGGAAACAATCCATCCGGCCCTGGCAACTTATCCAATTTCAAGGATTCCAACACCTCTAACACTTCCTCTCTCATTATGCTTATTTTATCTAATATTTCACACTGCTCCTCTTGGATTACTATTATCCGCAACATTCCTTGCCTTTGTGAATATGGAGACAAAACATTATTTTAAAAACTGTTCCCATATTCTCCTCTGCATCTTCACACAAGTTTCCTCTTTCATCTCTGATAGGTCCCACTTTTTCTTTAACTATTCTTTTGCTTTTTATATACTGGTAAAACAACTTTGGGGTTTCCTTAATATTGGTAATATTTTTTCATGTTGTCTCTTTGATTTTCTTTTTTTAATAAACTTGATCCTTGTACTTTCTATACTCCCTTCGGCTATCTGCAGTTTTAAATTTTTTGTGACCAGCACAAGCTTTCTTTTCTGCTGAATCTTCCCCTGTATTTTCTAGCCAACCATGGGAATCTAGATTTTGCTGTACAATTCTTATTTTTGGAGGGGACATGTCTGCTTTGTACCCTGAGAATCTCGCTTATTAGTGCGCCTCTCACTATTTTGCCATTTGTCCAGTCCACCTCCGTCAAATCACTTATGTAAAATTTGCCTACTCCCAGTTTAAAACTTTTACTCCTGATTTATCTCTCCTTTTTCCATAATAATACCAAGTCTTAACGGAATTGTGTATAATACAGGACATGTATTTTTCACCCTCCATCTCCCTTGTATTGTTTGAAACTCAGTTGATATTGATATTGAGATAAAGTCTCCTATTATTGCCCTCTTATTCCTACAGGCAGACATTTGTCTACATATATCTTTTATCTATCTCCCTCTCCATTTGGGAGTCTGTATCATATTCCTAGTGTTGTGACTGCCTCTTTTTTTTTTCCTTTTTTAATGAATTTAAAGTACCCAATTATTTTTTTTCCAATTAAGGGGCAATTTAGCATGGCCACTCCACTGACCCTGCACATTTTTGGGTTGCGGGGGTGAGACCCATGCCGACATGGGGATAATGTGCAAACCCCACACGGACAGTGACCCCGTGCCGGGATTGAACTTGGGTCCTCAACGTCATGAGCCAGCAGTGCTAACCACAGCACCACCGTACCGCCATTCCTAAGCTTAACCCACAAAGTCTAATTTCTTAACTAATTTAGTATATCATCCCTTCTCACAACTGCAATTGTTTCTTTTACCAAAGGAATAGTGCCAGAAGACTGGCAGATAGCAAGTGTTGTCCCCTTGTTCAAGAAGGGGAGTAGAGATAACCCCGGTAACTATAGACCAGTGAGCCTTACTTCTGTTGTGGGCAAAGTCTTGGAAAGGTTTATAAGAGATAGGATGTATAATCATCTGGAAAGGAATAATTTGATTAGAGATAGTCAACATGGTTTTGTGAAGGGTAGGTCGTGCCTCACAAACCTTATTGCGTTCTTCGAGAAGGTGACCAAACAGGTGGATGAAGGTAAAGCAGTTGATGTGTATATGGATTTCAGTAAAGCGTTTGATAAGGTTCCCCACGGTAGGCTATTGCAGAAAATACGGAGGCATGGGATTCAGGGTGATTTAGCAGTTTGGATCAGAAATTGGCTAGCTGGAAGAAGACAAAGGGTGGTGGTTGATGGGAAATGTTCAGACTGGAGTCCAGTTACTAGTGGTGTACCACAAGGATCTGTTTTGGGGCTGCTGCTGTTTGTCATTTTTATAAATGACGTGGAGGAAGGCGTAGAAGGATGGGTGAGTAAATTTGCAGATGACACTAAAGTCGGTGGAGTTGTGGACACTGCAGAAGGATGTTAGAAGTTACAGAGGGACATAGATAAGCTGCAGAGCTGGGCTGACAGGTGGCAAATGGAGTTTAATGCAGAAAAGTGTGAGGTGATTCATTTTGGAAGGAATAACAGGAAGACAGTACTGGGCTAATGGTAAGATTCTTGGTAGTGTGGATGAGCAGAGAGATCTCGGTGTCCATGTCCATAGATCCCTGAAAGTTGCCACTCAGGTTGAGAGGGTTGTTAAGAAGGCGTACGGTGTGTTAGCTTTTATTGGTAGAGGGATTGAGTTTCGGAGCCCTGAGGTCATGTTACAATTGTACAAAACTCTGGTGCGGCCGCATTTGGAGTATTGCATGCAGTTCTGGTCGCCGCATTATAGGAGGATGTGGAAGCATTGGAAAGGGTACAGAGGAGATTTACAAGGATGTTGCCTGGTATGGAGGGAAGGATATTGCCTGGTATGGAGGGAAGATCTTACGAGGAAAGGCTGAGGGACGTGAGGCTGTTTTCATTAGAGAGAAGAAGGTTAAGAGGTGACTTAATTGAGGCATACAAGATCGAGGGGCTGGTTTAGCTCACTGGGCTAAATCGCTGGCTTTTAAAGCAGGCCAGCAGCACGGTTCGATTCCCGTACCAGCCTCCCCGAACAGGTGCCGGAATGTGGCGACTAGGGGCTTTTCACAGTAACTTCATTGAAACCTACCCGTGACAATAAGCGATTTTCATTTTTTCATTTTATCTACCTGGTTTGTAATTCTCCTTGCATTGAAGTATAAACTGCTCAACCCCATCAGTTTCCTTTGCTGGAGGCTTTTTAATCCTGGTTTCTTTTGTCTTTCCGAGTCACTGACTACATGTAATTAATGTTCTACCTCCTCGTTCCTGATTGGAATATGACCTATCCAAGCCTTCCCTTGGGTTCCAATCCCTGTGCCAAACCTCCCCAACAGAACTGGCAAAAGCCCCAGCGAGGATACTGGTCCCAGCTTCTGTGAAGCACCTTGGGATGTTTTGTATATGGTGCTATATAAATGTAAGTTGTTGTTGTATGGCTAGTATTGCAAATGGAATATAAATCGTAGTCCTACAGTACCATACTGTAGTATCAAGGCTTCTCTTTAAATGGGTAATGAAGTCAAAATTGTTTTGCAGATTTACTGTTACCCAGTTTGTTGGACTATTAATGTGAGGGATGGTTATTGTGTGATATGTGTTTGGAATGTTTGAGCTTGGAACATGTGAGCTTTAATCTTTGAAGAAGGATTATATTTGGTACCTGGAAAAATCATGGCAATTGTGTCACATATCAATGTTTTAATGCTTTACCAGTGCAGATCTTGAATAATTGATGAGCAAAAGAACTCTGGATAGGGTCTGTATAATGACAGGCTATCAGTCCTGAAGGTTGTTAGAGACAGTGCAATTGAAGGTGACATGTAATTTCACATGACAAGCAGTTCCCAGTTTAAAAATGTGGACTCAGATATTGATATTGGAAAGTTGATGGGAAATCTGCACTGATCCAGATTTTTCACATTCAAACTCGTCCCTTTTTTTTTGTGGCACTGAATGTGAAATAATCAAGGTGTAGCCTTCAGATGAAATGCGGAGGGCAGGGGGATCATGTCTGGATGCACAGATGTTCGTGTACTCGATCCCAACTATACCCATTATAAATTCCTATGTCTATATGTGTGTGTGTAAGTTTGTCACAATAATTACATCCTTCTGCCAATGATAGTGATGTGGTGCTGACACTAAATGGAGCGTGTTATTACAGAATGACCGGTTTAAATGGACAATTTCCCTTCCAAATGAGGATGTGAGAATTTATAATGTGAAAATTTGAAAGGAACAATGCCCAGATACATAATTTACACGATAAATCAGGGAATAATATTCTCTTGCCCATCTTTTATGTCAATGTTGCTGTTTCTCACCTTTTGTCTCTTTCCTCTCCTGCCATTTCTCTCCCTTAGTTCCTCTTTTTCCTTGTACCTACATTTTTTCTTTAAGATGGTGGATATATAGTTTGGTAAAGCACCAAAGGCTTCGTTTAGCATTGGGGCTGCAGGGGAAAATATACACCTCAACTATTCCTGTCTCCAATTTGCTTCTGCTTCATCGATTCTTGCACCCACACCTTGCACAGCAGTGTCTCTTTCCCTTTGACGTTGCCTCTTATCTGTTCCCACTGTTGCTCGGTTCACTGGCTTCCCATTTCCCTTCCTGTTGGCTCATAAAATTCAACTTTTTTTTTTAAAGTACATGAGACAGGAAACTGTTTTTCCAACTCTGTCTCATGGGTATTAGAAATTAGGAGCTCTGTTTCACAGCTGTACGTGATCAGCATTGTCTTTCTGTCAAAAGAACACCGATGGGACCATGGGCTGCAAGATTGCTGTCTGATACTCTGCTGACTTCTTTGTGTCAGGTCACATCTGTTTTTTTGCAGATCTTTTAGACAAATCTTCTGTAATGTTGAATATCCAAAGCGTTTTTATCTGTTGGTATTCAGTTCAGCTGCCTATTTACTCCAATGTACAAGAATTCTGGCCCCTTGCACATTGTTGATTTTAATTGATCCACCATTGGTGGCCTTGCCTTCAGCTGCCTGGCTCTAGTTCTGATATTCTCTGCTTTTCTACTTTATTTTTCTCATTTAAGATGCTGCTTAATGTGTGCCTCTGACCAAGTCTTTGGTCTTTCAAGTGCCACATAATTGCAAGTTATTTTTAAATGCAATTCTATTTTTTTTAAAATCTAAGTGTCTGTCATACTGCTTGGATCTTGTCACCTATGTGTAAACTCAAAAAAAAAAATGTTTTGGGGGTGGGGGGTTGCTGCTCGGCAGTGTGGGGGGAAATGGGGCAGAATCATTTGTTTAATTTCAACCTTTAAAAATTTTTTAATTGCCAATAGTTTTAACTGCTGTGCTTCATCACTCAGTTGGTTTCTTAAAGTGGAGGTTTTTCTGCATGCTTGTTATTATTCTCTTTTCTTCGTATCAACATTTATTGTTAAAATTTGAGGCACGTGCCAAACATTTCCCTTGTGCCCAGCACCACGGAATATGCCTGTCTGTCGACCAATGCACCCCTAATGGACCAGAATGTGACTTGTCTATGTTGCCCAAGGAATGAGCAGAATTGAATCACTGTAATTAGTTTACTAATTTGAAATTGGGAATATCAGGTTGTTCTTGTCGTATTTAAATGTTCCATTCATGGTACAACTTCAGCTGTAAATGATAAATCATGCTTTTAGTGATGATCTCTAGAATGTAAACTATGTCCTGGACACATTAATTGACTAATCAGCAAAAACATGCAGTTTGTATTTGATATCTTTTACTTTCCTTGACATCAACATAACCATTTTTTTTGCTTGCAAGGCTCCTTTTTTTAAAACTTAATTTTCTTTTGCACAGTAACTTAGAAAGGGTTCAACTGGTGTGCAACCTGTGGGGAATTTTAGGGTTGCAGCACAACTCTGGGGGCATGTTGTTTGTAATAAAATTCTACTTCCAAGCTGCCTGCTGAGGGTGCATCAAAGGTCATAGATGTCATCTTCGAAATTCAGCTCAACTGCTTACTGTATTCAAGAAAATCTCAGAAAGCTCTGTCAAATGGCTGTGAAGAATGTGATTTGCAATTTTGCAGAAAGGATCAATGAATGAAATCTATGAAGACACTGCACTGAGCATTTGAATATAGTTACAAATGCTGTAAACACAACAAACATTTGTGCGATAGAACGCTACTGAAGTCATTTGCGTTGAGGTTCATGATTAATTTTTTAAAATCCTGCTCATTGAGATATCTTGAAGATAAGTTTTTTAAACAATGTAAATGTCTACACAGTCCCAGAGGATCGGAGGCTGCTCTTCCCTTTGAGAGCTGACTGGTTTAACCTGAGGGTCACCGCACGTCAGGCGAGAGGCAAGGTTGAGTAGGCAGGGCATATGGATTTAGTCGTAAATTATTCCCTTGAAATAACATTGAACAATTGCTTCACTACCTCATGCAAAGGAACAGTTAAGTTGGATATCGGGGAAAACCATATCCATGTCTTTAACCTTTGACTAATTTCTTTTCAGGTGTCTGCATTCACTTCATCAGAAGATAAAAACAGGCACATTTCATCTGACGGTAAAAGACAAAATTCCTCCTCAGCAGAAATTTCAGAGCACAGTGCAAGGAAAAGGGGGCGGCCACCAAAGGAGGAAAAGGTTGGTCTCGGGTAGAAATAATTCAAACACAGCAGCATCCTTTTTATTTTTATGGGGCAAACATTTAATTTTCTCCCTATGCCTCCAGTACATTTGTGAATAAGCATATGCTAGTTGCCAGTATGTGGCCAGACAGCCCTAGAACAATGTATTTTTCTCCTTCCTGCAGGGAACTGGGTTCATACAATTCCCATGACTGATACAGTGATTAGGGCTTCTAATAGAGAAATTAAACTGTCTGCTAAGTTAAATATACTGACGAATGCATGGTAATGCTATGCCCAGGAGGTAATATATAGCTTCTTTATGAGATGTGACTTTAGTATTTTCTTTCTTCCGTTACAGGATTCTTTCCCTGAGCCATCCACGGTGAAGAGGTTGGTTACGGGTCCAGTTGTGGGATACAAATGGAAGGTGGGTCACAGGTTCCTTTACTTCCTAAAAAAGCCTAGGTGGCTAGCCATTTTAGGTTTTTATTGATGTGCCCTATGTAGGAGTACCCTTGTGCAAACATGCTGACACCAAATATGTTTGTGGCAGTAGATTTGGGGAACATTGGAGTTGGATCTGTTTTTTTTTCTGAAAGTTTAAAACTTTGAGATGGAACACTAGCTGTGACTATAAAATTCTATTAATATCCATTTGTCATTTGATTTTCTCAGTGAAAAAAATGTAGTTGTTCTGCACATTTACACACCTGAGATAAAATTTATTATTTGTGCTTCCCTTTTGAAAATTCGACTTGTATTGCCCATGCATGGCTCCCAAAGAGTAGTAATGCTGCCAAGTTGTTCAGTACAGCCACAGCATTGGCAATGTGGAAAATTTCCCACGTATGTCCTGTACACACATAGGACGAATCCAACCCAGCCAATTGCTGTGCCACCAGTATACTCTCGATCATCAGTGAAGTGGTGGAAGGGGTCATCAACAGTGCAATCCAAATGTGTTGTGGGCCAGGGCTCAAACTCCAGTGTTTTAGGAAGTTCACCTGACCTATAACTTTCTATGTTGAGTTTGGCTAGGATGAGCACAAGAGCCTTTGCTTCATGTGTGATTCATCAGACTTCCTCGGTGCTTTTATCAAAACAAAGTTTATTATAAGAATGTAGGTAACATATATAAAGTGTTTATCAAGAATTTGTTATCAATTACAAACATGAAAAAACACACAACAGCTACAGTAATTTATGTATATAACTCTGAATAAATCCCCCTTAGTAGCTGCTCCAATTCAATACAAAATCCAATAAACCCAAAACCCCTTTCAAGGGAGTGGCGCAGCACACTGTAATTCACTTGAATGGGACTGGTCCTTTCCCTGAGATTCTGGTCCAAGTCTCCAGCCAGCAGATTCAAAACTCCTTCCGGAAAACAACTCTTATCTTTAAAGTTACCAAGACAGTTTGCCACAGCCGATGTGCTTTCAGTTCACTGGAACAGCTTTAAAATAAAAACAGGGAAACACTGTTTTTTCTTCTGCAGTCCAAAGCAACAAACTGAAACCAAAACACTAAACCCTCTCTCACCTGACAGCCACCGCCCAGCTCCAACCACAAAATGATATCACTGACGCCGTGCTACAGGCCATGTGGTAAAACAAAACCTTTCTTTTAAGGGACACTCGCATGACAAGTGGCACTGGCTTAGCAATAACCTGCTCGCTGACACTCTGTTTGGGTTCTGCCAAGGCAACTTGGCTCCTGACTTCATTTCAACCTTGGTTCAAACACTGGCAAAAGTGTTGAACTCTGGAGGTGAGGGCGACTGCCCTTGACATCAAGGCCACATTATCTATCTCTTCTTTGAAACCATTTAATGACTCAGATTCCACCGCACTATGGGGCAACGAGTTCCACGACAGCAGGTCAGAGGCTAGGCATTCTGTGGCGGGTAATTCCTTTCTTGCCTCCCCAAAGCCTGTTCACTATCTACAGGGCACAAATCAGGAGTGTGAAGGAATACTTTCTTCTTTTTTTTTATAAATGTTTGTTATTGAGTTTTCATATTTTATATATAACAAATTACAAATTATTAGAGAGAAAAAAAAAGAAAACACAAAAATTTAACATGAATATTTACAGGTAAGCATATTCATAACAACAATTGTGGCCGCCCCCTTTAGCCAGCATACATATTTTACATTCCCCAATATGGCCGAGGCACATGTTTATAGGCATTTATTTATAGTTTGGTTTTGGGCCTTGGCTTGCCAGCAAACCCCCATAACGAGCCCGTAACCCCCCCTCCCCCCGGCTACCCTCCCCCGATTCCCGTCCATTTTCCCCTGATTCTTGGCCACCAGACTATTCTTCCTCTTGTACGTTGGCCACAAACAGGTCCCGGAACAGTTGCATGAATGGCTCCCACGTTCTGTGGAAGCCGTCGTCCGACCCTCGGATGGCGAATTTGATTTTCTCCATTTGGAGAGATTCCGAGAGGTCGGACAGCCAGTCTGCAGCTCTGGGCGGTGCTGCTGACCGCCAGCCAAACAGGATTCTACGGCGGGCAATCAGGGAGGCAAAGGCAAGGGCGTCCGCCCTCCTCCCCAGGAATAGATCTGGCTGGTCTGAAACCCCGAAGACCGCCACTATCGGGCATGGCTCCACCCTCACCCCCACCACTTTGGACATAGCCTCGAAGAAGGCTGTCCAGTACTCCACAAGTCTGGGGCAAGACCAGAACATGTGGGCGTGGTTGGCCGGGCCTCTTTGGCACCGCTCACATCTGTCCTCCACCTCCGGGAAGAACCTACTCATACGGTTTCTCGTTAAGTGGGCTCTATGTACCACTTTTAGTTGCGTCAGGCTGAGCCTTGCGCACGTGGAGGTGGAGTTGACCCTATGCAGTGCTTCGCTCCAGAGTCCCCACCCTATCTCCATCCCCAGGTCGTCCTCCCATTTCCTCCTTGTTGCGTCCAGTACGGTGTCGTCCCTATCTACCAGTCGGCCATACGTGTCACTACAGTTCCCTTTCTCTAGGATACTTGCGTCCAGTAGGTCTTCCAGTAGTGTCTGTCGTGGCGGTTGTGGGTACATCCTTGTCTCCTTTCGTAGGAAGTTTTTGAGCTGCAGGTACCGTAGCTCGTTCCCCCCAGCTAGCTGAAATTTCTCTGTCAGTTCGTCCAGTGTTGCGATCCTGTCGTCTGTGTATAGGTCCCTGACTGTCAGTGTCCCCCCGTCCTGTCTCCACCTTTTGAAGGTGGTGTCAGTCAGTGCTGGTTTGAACCTATGGTTGTTGCAGATGGGAGCCTTGTCCAACATTTTGTTCAGGCCAAATTGCTGCCGCAGTTGGTTCCAGGATTGGAGGGTGGCTGTCACCACTGGGCTGCTGGAGTGTTTTTTGGGTGGGGATGGGAGTGCTGCCGTGGCGAGGGCCCGGAGGGAGGTTCCCATGCAGGAGGCCTCCTCCTCACGCACCCACTCGGCTTCTGGCTCCTGGATCCATCCCCTTACTCGCTCGGCTGTTGCCGCCCAGTGGTAGAATTGTAGATTCGGGAGGGCTAGCCCCCCCCTGGATTTTGTTTTTTGTAGGACCTTCTTTGGGATCCTAGCATTTTTACCCCCCCATACGAACGCCATGATAAGTTTGTCCAGCGCTTTGAAAAAAGGAATACTTTCTACGTGTCTGAATGAGTGCAGCTCCATCAACACTGAAGAAGCTTGACACCATCCAGGACAAAACCGCCCGCTTGATTGACATCCCTTCCGGAAGCATTCATTCCTTTCACCACCAACACCGTAGCAGCAGTGTGTGCCATCTACAAGATGGCACTGCAGGAACTCGGCAAGGCTCCTTAAGACAGCACCTTCTGAACCTTCCGAACCCATGAGCACCACCATCTAGAAGGCCAAGGGAAGGAGATACATGGGAACACCACCACCTGAACGTTCTCCTCCAAGCCACTCACCTTCCTGATTTGGAAGTATATCGCTGTCCCTTCACTGTCTAGGGGTCAAAATCTTTGAATTCCCTCCTTTAAAGCACTGTGGATGGACTGCAGCGGTTCAAGAAGGCAGCTCACCACCACCTTTTCGAGGCCAATTAGGAATGGACAAAGAATGCTGGCCTAGCCAGCGAAAGCCACATCCCTTGAATGAATAAAGAAAAGAGATAAATGTTTTAAAATCTGAATTCCCTGTGATCTCTAATTATAACCTTCATTATGTTGGGAATTAAAAGTATTAACAATATTAATCTCGTCTGGCTTTTAATTCGGTTGCCAGTCATTTGTCTGTAGTGTCGGCTGTAACAAGTGCTATGGTGTGTTAGGGAGAGTATGTTCAACAGTAAATGAATTTTGATAAATTTCCACTCAGTATGCATTTATTTTGTATTATTTCTGTTAGACGGGGAATTAAACACTTGGTTGGTTACTAAACCGGGTTCATATAGAAAGTAGAAAGGCCAGGGATATAAATAAGTGGGTGCACTCAATCTTTCAAAAATTCAATCAACTTTCTAACTTGCTGGGAAAACACTGGTTGAATTTACAACATTGCTGAAGGTACAATGACAAAATATAATATTTCATTCATCGTATTCAAGCATTTTGGCTTTCAAAAATCAAGTTGCATTCCACCTAACCAGCTTCATCTTCTGTTTGATGCTAAAACCAACAACGTTAGCTATGCATGATTTAGTTTGCATAATTTATAAACCGTAACGGTGTAGAGTGCTATACTAGTTGGAACTTGTCTAGAATGTTAAACTGAATGATCAGCTGAATAACTTGTAAGGGGTTGTTTACTTAATAGGAACTCCTAAATTGTGGGTGGGCTGGGCACTTGTTCCAGTGTTTGAATCACAACTGCAACAAATGAATGCGAGTGAATAATTAAAATGGTGATTTGTGTGTCCATACGTAGAGAAGTGGTGCAATTGAAAGATAATTCGGTGTTTTAAAAATGGCTGTATTGATGTATAGTATAACATGATGAATGGTGGTGGATTTTGGGAATATTGGATTCTAAATATTGGGGTAACTTAAAGGTTAAAAGTTAGGAGTTATAATGCGTTTGACTGCAGTGGTTATGTGGTTACAAATTACTGTTTGCTGGGCCTGGGAGCCTTAGGAGCCAGAAGATGAAATTGACCAGAGGGATGTGTTTTTCAGTCTGGGCTAATGCACTGTGGTTTGACTGGGGAAAGTATCCGGGGAGTTGATGTGATTTTCGCCAAGAGAGGTCATTTGTTTTTCAGCTTGGCGATGATTTCATTGCTGGGTGGAGTTAAGAGATTGAGAAAACTTGGAAGAGCGAAGTTGAAGGCTGATCTGTCTGACAGAAATCATGATTCTACCAGGAGGATAGTTATAAAATGAGTAATAGGTAAAGCAGAGCAGTCTTGTCTGAGGATAAGGAAGAAGCTGAAACACATGAGGTGAACCAACGTTTTGAAGAGATCTCGCCAGAGTCTGAAGGGGCTCTAACAGTCCAAATGTGTTCTGTAATGCAGTATTACTCTATGCCATGCTGATTTTAAGATGGATTGAGAGCTGTATGTTTCTTGTTGTTTAATGGGGAATTGAGTACTGTGTGAAGTTAGAATTTAATATTGTACTCTATTTAACAAAAAAAATTAGAGTGCATAATTATTTTTTCCCCCCCAATTAATGGGCAATTAGGGTGGCCAATCCACCTCCCCTGCACATCTTTGGATTGTGGTGGTGAGACCCATGCAGACACAGGGAAAATGTGCAACTCCACATGGACAGTGACCCAGGGCCGGGATCGAACCTGGGCCCTCAGCGCTGTGAGGCAGCGGTGCTAACCACTGTGCCGTCCTGTATTTTTCATTTTTAGCAAAAAAATACCAAATCCCTATTTCTTCATGCAGTCACTTCTGGAGCAATTCCTTCTTTTCGCAGTGTTACAAAACAAAATAAAATATTGAGGTTTTGGTCCAGTAACCTAGCCACCGTTGGGGTTTGGGCTGGGATCATAATAAACAATGAGAGGATATTTGTATTTCATAGATACAATTCCTTGTATGTGTGCAAGATTGTAATTGTGATTTTCAGATCTCCTATGCAATGGGAGGGTTTCAAATTTAGGTTATTTCCCGAGATGTTCTTTGGAGGACATTAGTACTAGTCACTCCCTAAACAATCAAAGCATCTTAAGTTTAGAATATAGATTATACCATACCCTGGAAATGTACAAGTATTGCCTTGTGATTTGAACTGGATATTGCGTCTTTCTAAAGTGTGCTTTAAAAGCCAGATATAGATCATTACGTTGTTTTATTTCAAAACAAGCAAATTTGCATAGCAACAGTGAATGATTAGACTGCAGTCACACTGTGTTCTTGTAAGAATACAAAATAATAAACATGCTTCCCTTCCCCACAACAGTAGTTTGTATCTTGATGTCAACAAATTAATTCCTAAGTATTCTTTATTTTAACTGTCTGGACCTGGCGAAAGCCTTCTCTTTAAAAGTCTGACTACACATTTATCCTTTTTAGGTTCTGTTCACAACATATAATGTGACCATTGCCAAATCGCTACCAAGCACCCAGGACAGAGGAACCTCCCTAATGTTAGTGGCTGTGAAGTGACCAACTTCAAAACCAAGCTCATTGGCGTTTTAATCATGCTTTGTTTCAGTGCCTCCATTTATTTAAACTTGAGAAATCAATGAAGCAGTCTTCGCATGAGCCTAGACTGGCTCAACTACTCTTATTAGTGAATGGTGTGTAACTAGGATTTGAAAACTCAGTTGAAGTGATTTTTATTGAGGACGTGGACTATGAAGAAAAACATGAACTAGATAATGTATGCTAAGTTGGTGCTCACAATTGCAATCATTGGGAGACTATTGACCATAATGATTTGCTAAAGCAGAGACCCTTCTGCCTCATTGCATGCTTACTAAAATCGCATATGCAGCTTTGCAGTAATTGAATTACCTAAGACTTTAAAAAAAAAAAGTATTGTGCATAGAAAATGGTGGGAGCCATTATGGAGAGCCCTGTTTATGGTTCTAGAAATTGTGCTCTGTTGCTCTCTTCACAAAAAAATGGGAGTGATGAATGGTGCAGAAGTGTTGAATGTCCTTTGTTCCTTTCTGAAATGTTGAATCTTTGTAAAGCTGTTGTTTCCTGTTGACTACATTTCCGTCACTAAGCCTTTAGATCGCCAGGGAGGGAATTTCTGGTGCAATTCTCCCACTCGTCTCAAATAGAAGTCTTCAGTTATAATAGAAGTCTTCAGTTATAGGATCAGAGTATGATACTTACTGTGCTCAGATTTGGTTTTTCTAATTGCAGCAAGTAAAGGACGACCCTCACTTCCATCACTTTCTGCTCAGTCAGTCTGAGAAGGTAAGATGGTGCAGTCTAGTGCAGTTTATTCCAGTAATAAGCAAAATGCCAGGTAGTAGAAAACTTTGGTCTCCTTTCTTTTATTAACGCTTCACTTTTTTTTTCATTTACATCTTCATTTTCCTAAATATGTTGCTATTTTTTTTTCCTAATTGGTGAGAACGTCTTTGACTGCCAGTGTGTTCAGCTACCTGAGGGTACAATTGCTGCAGACCAAGTTGGTCGACAAATGTTTTGCCTCCATTCAGGATACACTGTCATGGGGTGTCCTGCTTAACGACACACATGGGGTCGAGTTACAATGGGAACTGTTCCTACTGGCAGGAAGCACCAGATTGACCCGTTACTGGATCATAAAATATTAATCAGTTAAGTCCTTGTGTTCTCAGTTTTAATTAAAAGCTGGTTATTGGAATAAAGTATAGACCCTAAGTTTATTTGATTTTTTAAAAAAAAAGTGGTTTTAAAATATTCAATGAATTGTTTTGAAAATTGCGGTGTATTTTACTGAGTAAGTGTTTTAGATCTATTAAGTTTGAGTCTAAGCACAACTTCAGGATTTAGTGCATGGGCAGATTAACCCAGAAATACAGACGTTATGGCCTGTCACTGATTGCTCCATCACAGACTGCTGTAGACCCCCATCCAGAGACCGCATCGCTGGCTTCTTGACAAAGAACTGAATTCAGTTGATTTGTCAAGAAGTTCCCCTTTTCTGCTCACATTGATGTCCGAAACGGGATTTAAAATGTTGCACATTTCTCAATTGGGTATAACTGGGATTTCAACAGCAATCTAAACTTGCTGAGCAAAATATCTGTTCATGAAAGCATTATTTTATGTCTGAAGTGTTGGTTAAATATCTCCAGTTTTGATCTTTTTAATATTTTAAAAATTAAATTTTCAGATTATTTCAGCTTCTGCCTTCACTCCATGTGAATGTTTCATTCTCAATGTAGTTTTTTTTTAAGTTAATTGATTTTGGTGCTTTTAGTTTCCTGTTGACTGAGAGAATTCTTTAACATGATTGGCTGCTTGGACAGCTTGGTGACAGAACTAACTCTAGACATGATGGAATGTTGCCTTGCCTGGTAAGAGAGTTAGGATTCTCATTGCTGAGATTACTAGACCTCGCAGTGAGATTTTCTTCCAAGTTCAGAGTCCCTGCTTCAACACTAAACTGCAAACACTGGGTCAAAACGTCCTCTGAAAATACAAAACACGTTTCCATCTGAAGTCGATTCTGCTGAACGTTTGTTAAGCATAAATATTTTTTGCACGTGCGTACGGGAAATTGGTATAACAAAAGTGTATCTCATCAATCTTTGACTTCCTCCTCCAGCCACTTGATGGCAGTAACTGTATTGCATGAAACATGCTGGCCTCATGATGCAAAACACTATCACTTTCCTCAGTTTGCATAATCTTCTAAAGGTCAAAACTCATCCAGTTACTTCCCCTCCATTACTCGTTTCCGTGGACCACCACCTTGGTTAAGAACTCAAGTGAGCAACTTGCTCTCTGGATGTAACCCAGAAACGTACTGCATTAGTTGACAGCAGATGTTGGGTCAGTCTGTTTGCTTTTTTTCCCCCTTTGGAAAACAATACCCATAACATTGGGATGAAATCAGCAATTCACCCCGTGTATGGGGGTGGCATAATATTTGGCTACAGCACATTGAACTGTCAGCATCAGTGTTAATCGCCCCTTCTGATTCTATATATTCAAAAGATTCAACTAAAAAGAGACCCATCGGTTTTAATATAAAATGGGTTACTTTGTAGCTATAAAAGTAATTTTGTGTCATGGTAATCAAAGTACTTGCCGAGTGCTTTTTTGTATTTAATAAACTGAAAACATCCTTTTTGTGTGTCTACCTCGCTAACTTAAATTGGAGCATCAGGAAGAGCAAGTTGGGTGACGGCATTAATATGCCAGCAGAGTTGTTATTGGACAACATAACCAGATGCAAATTAAGCATTTTCAGTTGTCTGTCTTTGAAAGTACAAGATTTTAAATTTCAGATATAATTTTAAACATCCATTTGTTGACTTCACTAATTGTAAAATATACACATTTGCCAGTTACCTAATGGAATTCTGTGAGAATAGTATTTGTTTTTTTTTCAATTGGTGGCACCAGAAATGTCAAAAACTCAAAAGCCATTCTTAACATGCAGAAGCTGCGAATGCACTTTGATGCATTTAAATTAACGTCCAATTAAGTTTATCAAATTTGATTAAGGAAGACTTCCTATTAGGACAACCTTTTTTAAATCCCCTTTTAAGATGTGGTTGTTTACTCCAATTCTCCTTTTTGAAGTCGGTGACGGTGGTCTTGCCGTCAGCTTTCGCACAGCTCTTTTTTAATATTGTGCGGAGTATAAATGACTTCCATTTGAATTCCTACTCTTCAGTTGTTTTTTTAATTCATTTATGGGATGTGGGCATTGCTGGTTATTGCCCATCGCTTATTGCCCATCCCTAGTTGCCCTTCAGGCGGTGTTACACCAGTGTTACGGTCTTCAGTGTTACACCATTTCAATAATCAGCCACGTTAGCCTTCGTGACAATGCAGTCTTAACATGTATGAAATTGAATTGAGGTTGCAGTTGCCTTATGGTCCCCTCGGAGTAAAACTGTCTGGGCAACAAAGAATCTTTAACATGGTAAAACAGTAATTGGAATAGGTTTCATTTTATAGAAGGGGAGCTGGTGGTAGATTGAAAGAAATGATCATAGAAAATATTTTTATTGCTTCCAATGGTTACAATAGCTGTTTTCCTCCAGCATATCAATGTTTATTTTCTGAGATAGACATGCTAGTTCTAGAGATTAAGTTTCTCCTACAGAAATTTCCATCCAGATAATACATCTATATGATACCTAAACAGCAGTGCTATCAGATTAATATGTGGAGACCTGAAATACTAACTCGATAAAGCTGTATAACTATCATCTGAATACACGTTGAAGTTAAAAGTATTTGGGCACAATATTGTGTAGATTTATTTTTCATGGGTAATTGGCTCCATTTTTATTCATTAACAGTCGGAGTCATGTTCTGCTATCATTCAACAACTAAAGAGCACAGCAGAAGAGGTTAGTAATATGTTGGTTCTCTTCCATTTTTAAATGTCCTCTTCCATAAAAGATAAACTCTTGCTCACTCTTCTAAATTGAATCTTAAAATGTTACAGCACACAAGCACGTAATTTCCAAGTGCTTTTCCACACTAGCTCAAATCTCATTCTCGCTTCCATGCCTTTTCATGGTCCTCCTTTTCAAGCACCTGTTTCCCCTTAAGAAAAAAGGTTATGGACTTCAAAAGTTTGTGACCGTGAATTGGACATTTCTGACCTGTTTATCAAAATCAGTCTGGCTTAAATACTACAATAAAATTTGAGTTCCCCATTAATTTTTGTTGTGGTTAACCGAAAGGTTCAACTTGAGTTTCTCTGCTCTAGTGAAAATAACCATGACTTCTCCGATCTCTGCATAGGCTGTTAAATGAGAGGTTGCACCCAACAAATCCATGCTGTACCCTTATCATTGTCCTTTTCATCCTCTAATGGGAAGATTGGACAGGCTGGGCCTGTATCCATGAGAGTGAGGGGTGATCTTATTGAAACGTACAAGATCCTGCGGGGACTTGACAGCTTGGATGCTGGAAGGAAGTTTCCTCTTGTGGGTGAGGCTAGAAACTAGGGGGACACGGTTTAAAAATAAGTGGCCTCCTACTTAACACACAGATATTTTTTTTCCGGAGGGTTGTGACTCTTTGGGGCTCTCTCCTAGAGAGCAGTGGAGGCAGGGTCGTTTAAATATTTTTAAGGTAGATGGAGGTAGATTCTTGAGGGGTAGGTGGAATGGGGAGGCCACAGTCCGATTAGCATGATCTTATAAATGGCAGAGCAGCCTTGAGGGGCCGGAAGGCCGATTCCTGCTCCCTAATTTGTATATTTGTAATGCGGTGTCCAAAATTTTACATGCTGTTACATGTGTGCTCACTAACATAATCTTCTGTATGTTCCACATAACCCCTGTACAAAACCAAGAATTCCACTTGCATTATTTCAGGCCTTATTCACTTGGCTGTCAACCTTTAATGACCAAGAGTCCCTTTCTCATGTATTTCACTTAACATCTTACATTGATGGTGTATTTCCTTTCCGTATTCTTTTACAGTCTATTTTGCTGCACTGGATCTGCATTCGCCAACACCATTTTTTCAGGTTATCTGTGTCCCCTCTGAGTAATCAAAACCTTCTTTGAAATTTGGTGGCATTTAATAGGTTTGATTTTCTAAATCCATATCCACGAACACATACACTTTAAAAAAAAAATGACCCAACATATTGTCGTGAAATGAGACCAGCTCAGTCCTTATTGAGTGGAAGAACCACCATTTGCTAATGCCCTCCGCAATCTCTCCGTTCACCGTAATATGCCATTCTCTTTGCCATGGTGATCCAGATGGCACCGTAAACAATTTTTGATAAACTGTATCACTGCATTTTTCTTCACCTATTTCAAAATTCTTTCGAGTTAGTCAAATACAACCTGTCTTTTAAAAAAATCTATTTTGACTGCCCTTGAAAGAGCTCCTTTTTCTTCAGGTGCTTATTAATTTCATCCCATGTTTATAGAATAATTTACCAAGAACCAAAGTAAGGTGACTGGCCTATAATTTCCATCTTTTCTGATGAGAAATGTCAGATTTGCCGTCTCTGGTACAATTTTCCTTTCTGTAGAATTTTTGGCAAAGACTTAATTTAACATTGGATTCTCAATCACCCTATCAGGGGTATAAATTGTTAGATCCTATTGATTTGTCTACCTTAAATTTGAGTAATTTCTTCGGTACATTTTATCTTCAAATGGCCCTTCCAATGATTGTTCCGTGTCCACTGCTGGTGGTTCTAAGCATACACCGTTCTTTCCAGTTTCAACTTCTCTTTATCCAGATGGGGAAAATTATTTTTAGGCTACGATGTAATATATTGGTGCACGTGATCCCTCTTTTAAAACAAAAAATAACCCAGTGTGTGTACATGCAATCCTTTTAAGGGTTCTCAGTTGAAAACTCAACTTCATGTGAATTAATTGATCTTGTTTTATCTCCATAGGAGGCAGAATCAACATCCATCCAGGCTGCAGACAGTACAGCAACCAATGGCAGTGTGACTCCTACAGACAAAAGGTAAGGAAGGGCCTGAAAGTAAATATTGGAAAAAAAAATGTAAAGTCTCATCAGTTTGATAAATGATCGGGGGTTGGCCTTGACCCAAAGATCAAACCTTTCCCAACATAAAATGAAATCTCAAATCCCTGACATATAGTCACTGAAGGTTTGTTTTTGAAGAGATCTGCAAACGCTTGTCTTGTCAAATGGGTTCTGGCCATATTGCTGCTCCATGGCTCCCAACGGTGACTATTGGAAGTTTGACTGATCGGCATAATTGCAGATGGAGATATGTTTGGTCTTCTGACCACTATTGGTTTTCCACATAGTCATGGGGAGGTGGTGGCATAGTGGTATTGTCGATGGACTTGTAATCCAGAGACCCAGCATAATCCAGGTTCGAATCCCCTCACGGCAGAAAATGGGGCACACTGTTACACTGGAATCGCAAAGGAGAAAAGGTATGCCGTAAAAACCCTAATGTCCTTTTAGGAAAGGAAATCTGCCGTTCTTACCTGGTCTGGCCCACGTGCATTCCAGACCCACAGCAATGTGGTTGACACTTAACTGCCCCCTCGAGGGCAATTAGAGATGGGCAATAAATGCTGGCACAGCCTGCAACACCCACGTCCCGTGAACGAATAAAAGAAAATTACTGATGAATCGTGCCACATTGATCCAATAAACATCTGGTAATTAAGCATTTTTCATAAAATTATCATATAACTACAATCCTGACAGAAGGGTTCCTGTTTCACTTGGTTTATAGATATAAATAATAAGCTTTATATAATTTACATATATCCAATCAGCAACTTTGTTTAATAAAAGTTGGCAGCTCTTTGAACGACTTTGTGAAATAAGTTTGCACAGGATTTTAAATTGAGGACATAAATTGGTTTTGATGAAGATAAATAGTTTCATTTCTGTCTTTGCAGGATAGGCTTTCTTGGCCTAGGCTTAATGGGAACTGGAATTGTTGCAAATCTCTTGAAAATGGGCCACACTGTTACAGTGTGGAATCGCACAGGAGAAAAGGTATGCCTCCTTCAAACGTCTGATCTGTTGACTATTGTGTTGCTCAGTAATTCTGTCAGCTTTGCTTCAATGGTTAGTGCTCTTGCCCCTTGAGTCAAAATATTGTGGGTTCTAGCTCCACTCCAGAGACTACAAACAATTCAGACTGGCGTTTCAGTGCACTTTCGGAGATGCTGTCTTTTGGGTCTCGTTATCTCGTAGCTTTATTTGAAGAACAGGCGAGCTCTCCATGTCTCCTGTTCAACATTTATCTCAACAAACATCACTGATCTGGTTTGTCTTTCACTTGGATCCTTGCTGTGTGTAAATTAGCTGCAACATTTCCTTAGCACAGGAATATGGCATTGAGATAGAGGAACAGCCGTGATCATATTGAATGGCAGAGCAGGCTCAAAGGGCCAAATGGCCGCCTCCCATTTTCTAAGTTTACTTTAGAACACTAAGTAGACTTCAAAAGTATTTCATTGTTTGTGGGTGCCCTGATGTTGTGAAAAGTACCATAGAAATTCAGCTGTCTGCCTTCACTGCATGAAGTATCTCATTAGCTGCAAAGTGCTTTTAGATGTCCTGCAGGTGTTGAGTGCAAATCCTTCCCTTTACTGCAGGTCAATCAATGGCTTGCAAGATGGAGCTATAGTGCACAAGGTCCTTATGACTCAAGCTCTGGTTATATAACGAGGATTGAACCACAAGTTGGGATATGAAATACCGTATAGATTGAATCTCTTTCTTTCTATACTGTTTTGCTCTTGTTCAAAATGGCTGGCTCATTCCAGTGGCATAGAGACTGAAATCAGAAATATATTTAGCCTATCCTTGTTTCATAGAATTTATTGTGCTGAAGGATCCCATTCGGCCCATCGTGTCTGCACCGGCCCTTGGAAAGAGCACCCCACCCAAGCCCACACCTCCACCCTATCCCCATAACCCAGTTACCCCACCCAACCTTTTTGGACACTAAGGGCAATTTATCATGTTCCATCCACCTAACCTGCACATCTTTGGACTGTGGGAGGAAACTGGAGCACCCGGAGGAAACCCACGCAGACACTGGGAGAACGTGCAGACTCCACACAGACAGTGACCCAAGCCTGGAATCAAACCTGGGACCCTGGAGCTGTGAAGCAACTGTACTAACCACTGTGCTACCACGCCGTGTAGCTCTGACACAGCATTATGGAACACTAGTTCCCTGTGAAAGTACACTCTTGAAATGAGTATATGTGATTTTGCTTTTTGAAGTGAAAATTTATCAAACACCTCTTCGTTTTGTGACAGTGCGACCCTTTTCTCCAGGAAGGGGCACGTTTAGGACGGACACCTGCGGAGGTGGTTTCTACATGTGATATCACACTCTCTTGCATCTCTGACCCAAAGGCAGCTAAAGATGTAAGTACACCTACTGTTTCTTAACCTGATTGACTGAGCAACAACGGACCATAATGTTAGCTACCTTAATCTTTTTTAAACACTTTAATTTAATGGGGAGGAACTCATTATCTTCCACGCGAGTTCACTTCAGCCATTATCACAGCGGTTTACATCCCACCCCAGGCAGAAGTGAGGAAGGCGCTGGACGATCTGTATACAGTTATAAACAACTCTAAAACAGAACACACGGAGGCCTTGGTCATTGTAGCCGGAGACTTCAACAAAACCAACCTCTGTACTGTCAAAATTCCACCAGCACATCTCCTGTCCCACCAGGGGTGACAACACTCTTGACCAACGCTACTCAAATCAAGGGCGCTTACCGTTCCATCCCCCGACCACACTTTGGGAAGTCAGGCCATAAGACAGTGCTCCTTCTCCCGGCATATAAGCATACCACCGCAACCGGTCCACATCAGACGCCATTTCCCTGGCCCTACACTCATCCCTCGAGCATTTCAACAACAAGGACTCGTACATCAGACTCCTATTTATTGACTACAGCTCCATCTTCAACACGATAATCCCAGCCAAGCTCCTATCAAAGCTCCAAAACCTAGGACTTGGCTCCTCACTCTGCAATTGGATCCTCGACTTTCTGACCCACAGATCACAATCAGTAAGAATGAACAACAACTCCACTTCCACAATAGTCCTCAACACCGGGGCCCCGCAAAGCTGCGAACGTAGCCCCCTACTCTACTCCCTGTACACAGACGACTGCGCGGCAAAATTTGGTTCCAACTCCATCTGCAAATTTGCTGATGATATGACCATAGTGGGCCGGATCTCGAATATCGAGTCAGCGGAGAACCTTGTGGAGTGGTGCAGCGACAACAATCTCTCCCTCAATGCCAGCAAAACTAAAGAGCTGGTCATTGACTTCAGGAAGCAAAGTAGTGTACACATCCCTGTCAGCATCACCGGGGCCGAGGTGGAGATGGTTAGCAGTTTCAAATTCCTAGGGGTGCACATCTCCAAAAATCTGTCCTGGTCCACCTACGTCGATGCTACAACCAAGAAAGCACAACAGCACCCATACATCCTCAGGAAACTAAGGAAATTCGGCATTTCCACATTAACCCTTACCAACTTTTACAGATGCACCATAGAAAGCATCCTATCTGGCTGCATCACAGCCTGGTATGGCAACTGCTCGGCCCAGGACTGTAAGAAACTTCAGAGTCGTGAACACCGCCCAGTCCATCACACGAACCTGCCTCCCATCCATTGATACTATCTACACCTCCCGCTGCCTGGGGAAAGCGGGCAGCATAATCAAAGACCCCTCCCACCCGGCTTACTCGCTCTTCCAACTTCTTCCATTGGGCAGGAGATACATAAGTCTGAGAACACACAGGAACAGACTCAAAAATCGCTTCTTCCCCACTGTTACCAGACTCCTAAATGACCCTCTTATGGACTGACCTCATTAACACTACACCCTGTATGCTTCATCCGATGCCGGTGCTTATGTAGTTACATTGTATACCTTGTGTTGCTCTATTATGTTTTTCTTTTCTTCCCATGTACTTAATGATCTGTTGAGCTGCTCGCAGAAAAATACTTTTCACTGTACCTCTATGCACGTGACAATAAACAAATCCAATCCAACGTTAACTTCTCAACATATTTTTCGGTTACCCTTTTCAAAAATAAAAACCCCCACAATCTGAATATTTTCAGTAAGTTTTATTTGTGTTTTCAGCTGGTTCTGGGTCCCAGTGGGGTGCTGCAAGGGATTCGACCGGGCAAATGCTATGTTGACATGTCTACAGTGGATCCTGAGACGTCCACAGAAATCTCACAGGTAATAAGATGAGCAGATTTCACAAAAGCACAAGATTTGATCTTGTCTTGTAGATTGGGCTTGTACTAATTTTCAGTTCAGCCAGTGAACTGTACATATCTAAATATTTAATGCAACAACAGATTGTAACATTGAAAAAAGAAGCAATAATAACAATGTAACCATTCTGCAAGTGAACGAAAACTGATTGCGTAATTCAAATCAACTTCGTGCAATGTACCTTTTTTCACAGTCCGGTTGTATTGATAATGACTTGCACCCGCTGGTCTTAAGGGTAGGTTTCCTTATAAATGTGGTGGGCAGGGCAGCACGGTGGCACAGTGGTTAGCATTGCTGCCTACGGCGCTGAGGACTTGGGTTTGAATCCCGGCCCTGGGTCACTGTCTGTGAGGAGTTTGCACATTCTCCCCGTGTCTGCGTGGGTTTCGCCCCCACAACCCAAAGATGTGCAGGTTAGGTGGATTGGCCACGTTAAATTGCCCCTTAATTGGAAAAAATAATTGGGTTCTCTAAATTTAAATAAATAAATGAATGTGGTGGGCTGATTGAGCAAGTGAAAACCCTGCAGATAGACGATAGTTACTGATATTCTGAAATGCAGTTTCTAGTTGCAGCTTTGTTTCAATTTCCTGTGCTTCTCTTCTAACATTTTGCTTCAGTTATTCATCTGGGGGGGGGGCATTCCAATTCTCCCTGTTGACTGGGCAGCTGGAGCAGACTAACGCTGACAGTACAGGGTTTGATCTCTGTCCAGCTGAGGTAGACTTGTTGACTGCTCCTCGCCCTAGTTGCAGTTTTAAAAAAAAAATGTACCACAGCGCTATGTGGAACTGTCGAGCACTTGCCTTTGGGTAGAAAAGTGAAGATTATCCATTCTTGTATTTTGTTCCCAGTCTGCCCTTCTAAAGATTTGGGGCCATCTTTCTTTGTTCGCTGTTATCACCTATGCTGTTTGTTTTCAGTGTTCTCTGCCCACTCCTGAAATATGTTTTGCTTTTCTGTTTTCTTAGATAAACCTTGTGCTCCTGTCCTTGCTTCTAGTCTGGTTTGAATATTTCTGTCGTCAGTGTCAGTTCAATCTCTTGTAACAAAACGCATGGTGTAGAAAGTTGGCTTCCCCAGTAGCTTGATGGACAGATGTGTCTCACAATATGGTGCTGAGCCATTCCACTGGAGAACGCTCGATCTGATTTTGATATGGGCTGGATTAACTGAGCTCGGTTGGCACAGCAGTGCAAATGGGACAAAGGATCTCCATCTCCCTGTGCGAGAGAGGGTAAACGTTGGCTACCATCGCCAGTCCTGTTCATTGCCTGACACTGTTCTTGAAAAGTGCACAGTGTGGGCATTGCAAAGCAAACAGGACTGACAGGAGCTCTTGAGATGCAAAAATGTAGTAGTGCACTGTTATCATCCAAATCCGTGGAAGATTCTGTGACTTGATTTAAAGGCAGATATGTTGAATTTTCAACCAGTTTTTAACAAAATATTTTGGTGTGCATGATTGGTACGTGAAAGGGTGACTCCACGAAGGATTTTCTTGCCACAAAGTGAAGTGGGTAAGGAATAATTGTGTGTTTTAAAAATCAACTGCACTGTTACCTTGGATCTCATTGGTGATGGTTTCAAAGTTTTCCTGACCCAATTTACAAAGTATGATCCACAATCCCAACTGGTGCTTCGCTTAGTGCCGTGACTCCCGTTTTCTGATTCCGGAGAGGTGCCGGGTGCTACGTTAAAATCCTGATAGTTGACGGACCTTCTCTGGGATACTCTTTAAACTTAACGGGTAGTAGCCAGGACTGATCTGTAATTGTTGCTCCGTTGCATAGGTGATCACTTCCAGAGGGGGGCGCTTTCTCGAAGCACCAGTCTCTGGGAATCGGCAGCTATCGGAAAATGGAATGCTGGTGATCCTTGCTGCCGGAGATAAGGCATTATTTGATGATTGTAGCAGCTGTTTTCAGGCCATGGGAAAGAAGTCTTTCTATTTGGGTAGGTTTGTGTTTACAGAATCCTCAAACTATTTCTCCCCTATATTTGAATTGCCTTGATAGAATTGTTATGGTGTGAGCAAGTTCTATGTCTCTGAAGAAGTTATTTTAGGAGGAAAGGCAAAATCATAACTTTGTGGTGAAATCGATTAAGCATCGAACCAGAGGAACAATTTATGCAAGCAATTAAATATATTTGAAAATTTCAGCAAACCAAATGTTGCTGTATAATCGGCAATTTGCTTTTTTTTGATCCAGAGCATTATTTTGTCAGTGACTCGACTTCAAAGCTCTGTTCAAAACAACCCTTCTTGGGCGGCACGGTGGCACATTGGTTAGCACTGCTGCCTCACGGCGCCGAGGACCCGGGTTAGATCCCGGCCGCGTGTCACTGTCCGTGTGGAGTTCGCACATTCTCCCTGTGTCTCACCCCCGACAACCCAAAGATGTGCAGGATAGGTGGACTGGCCACGCTAAATTGCCCCTTAATGTAAAAAAAAATAATTGGGCACTCTAAATTTATAAGAAAAAAACACTTTACATAGATATATTTACATATATTTCTTGATCTTATATTGCCATGTCAATTTTTTTAAACTAATGAAACTGGCTAAATGTGATAGCACGACATTTTCCCCAGAGAGGAGGTAATGTACACACATGAAATCCAACAAAGCATTCTGACTGTATCCTCAAGCTCTGTCCCCTCCTCTTTCTCCAGCTTGGTAACTTATTCCCTCCACTACTAAATAATACCAGCATTCTGTGTTTAATTACAAAACGCTTTTTATAATCAACCTGAAGGGTGAATAGATTTTATCCTTTTTTTTTTGCGATCCCTAATGAGGGGATCTGCTTTCCAAAATGACACACCTCATCCTACCAGTGCTTAATATACGTAACTAATTTGTCTGATTGAAAGAAAAGTATCGCCAATGAGGGAAAGCGGAAATAAAAGCTGATCTAGTTTAGCTCACTGAGCTAAATCGCTGGCTTTTAAAGCAGGCCAGCAGCATGGTTCGATTCCCGTACCAGCCTCCCCAGACAGGCGCCGGAATGTGGCGACTAGGGGCTTTTCATAGTAACTTCATTGAAGCCTACTCGTGACAATAAGCGATTTTCTTTTCTTTCATTTCATTTTATTTCATTTTTCATCTATGGAGAGGGGAGCCGGGTTTCAGCTTGATGAACTTTGACGATGGATCACAAACCTGAAGCTCTGTTCCTCCGTCCGCAGATGCTGCCAAACCGGAGTGTGTCGGGCATTTTCTGTTTCTATTGTTTAACGGAGGCGAGGGGGCTGTCTTGACAAGTCTGAGCATGTTGTATGAAATTAATTTGGGATGCAATTTCTGCTTTCAGGACTAAGTGAAACACATAATGGGCAAGCTTAAATTATTGTTCTCTTTTCAGGTGAGGTGGGCAATGCGTCGAAGATGATGCTGATTGCAAACATGATCCTTGGCAGTTTCATGGCTTCTGTTGCTGAAGGATTCACATTGGCTAAGAGAGCCAGCCAATCGCAAGAAGTATTGCTTTACATCCTGAGTCAGGGACCTTTGGCAAGTGCTTTCTTGGACCAAAAGTGCCAAAGTAAATAACTTTTCTAGTTCCTTTGGGTGGAATTGGTTAATGCAGCGGATTCTGATTGTCTAAAATATAGTTAATTAATTCCAGATTAGTAGAAACAAATTAATTTCCAGTTCAAAATCCAGATGCAAATAGGGGATGTTACTATGGAATATTACACAGATATGCCACAAGCTCAGCAAGATTTTTGGTTGGCTGTAAGACTGAAGAGGGATCTGAAAGTTGGCTGCTTGCATAACGCATCCAGTATTCTTTTAAACTGGCCAGTACACTTACATTTTTACAGAATTTTAATCTTGCTCAACATAAAGTTGTACTCTTAATTTGATGTCCTTTAGATTTTTGCTATAGCTATGTTGTAAGATATGTCATAACAAATGACCAGCAAACCCATTAACCTTTTATCCACTAGTGATTCTCTCATTATCAGATATTTTACAGGGAAGCTTCAAGCCCGACTTCTTGTTGAAACACATACAAAAGGACCTCCGGTTAGCCATTGCTATGGGTGATTCTATCAATCATTCAACTCCAATGGCTGCTGCGGCCAATGAAGTAAGTTGAATGTGTTATGCCCTTAATGCTTCTTAAATCACGTTTTAAAATCAATAACATTGGATTAGCTCCATGTATCAGTGGGGATGACATTAGGCACCTGTGCTTTTCCCCACATTGTGGTCCTGATCTGTTGAACTGTTCAGAAAGCACAGCATTCTGAGAGGTTCCTGATTGATGGGGGAATTAATGTGCAAACTGGGAACGGTGTATGTCAGTCAGTAGTGGAACGTACTACAGCTTTTTGCTGTCCTAATTGCAGTTTTAGAAAGTCTCTCTCTCTCTCTCTCTCTCTACAAATATATATGGTATAGGTAATATATGTTAAATATCTCTCCCCTTCTACTCAATCTAGCCTTGTTCATCTTTGTTTTTGCTTCATCTTTCAAATTTTAATCTATATGTTAGACTTGAGTTTTATGATAAAATGTATTTCTTAAACATTAGGTTGGCAGTTAAACTGACTACACAAGGCAAAGTGTTTTAATCCTATTTAAGGATTACTGTTGTAGAATTTGAAAGCACGTTTGGTTGCTTGTCAATTCTGTGTTCATAGTTCAAGTTCAATTATTGTGCTGTGTAAAAATTCTCCCACGGTTTTCTCATTCTTCATTTGGTTTATTGCTGATTTTGGTCATTGAAAGAGTTGAGAGCCCAAATCAACCCGTGTTGCAGCACATTCTGACAGGACTGGTGGTCCTCCACTATCGTATCCACAACAGCTTTGAATGTTACATTAGATTTTCTGTTGGTTAAGAGGCACCGTGAGCATAGAAAGAAAGTTAGAGGTGGAAAAAATAATCAACCGGAAAGTGACTGAAGATGGCAGTGTTGTCAACTACAATGATTACATCATAAAATGGTGTGATATTTGAAATGGCCGATCAGACTAAGATTAGTTATATCAATAATTAGGAAATAAATCTAACTTTGAACTATACTCCTGTTACCATTCCAAAACTTTGCAGTGGGAATACTGAAATATGAAATAGCTAGCAATAATAAATCTGCTTGAATGACTGTAATTGTCAGCCTTTTGCTTCTTAAGTGAGACTAAAACAATTAGGTACTTTTACTCTGGACAAATACACATGAGCAAATCAAACCTTTAATTCTTTTGAATATCTTGATTTTAAACCTAAGCACTTTGAGAAGTTAGGAAAACAATTAAGCCAAGTTTTTTTTAAAAACTCTCCTTTAAGGAGACGGGAAAGTTTTTAGGTTTTCCCTACTCTGGCTTTTCGAGTTGCAAAGCACTTGCAAAGGCGTGGTGGGTGGAGGTGTGTTGTGGAAACCGCCCAGAAAGCCTGCAGCCCCAGGAGGTAAAATCTTCTAAGGTTGACCCCACCTGCTCTGTTTTTATTACTTAAATTATAATTTCATTAATGTAATTTTAAAAATCATTTTCTCCTAATGCCCACCTGCAGGCGTCTGAGAATGCTGATGTTTAACCTCCTAGCGAGTCAGAACATCAGTAATACAGGTCTGAGGCAGGTTTTAGGACGGGAATTTTATTAGGTGTATAGTAATTGGAAGTCACATCGCTACATTAAAAATTAATGGGGGTAACATGAATTCTTGATTTTCCTGTGTTAATCCTTTTTGAGTTAACACATTTTAAAATTCATATCTGGCATTCCTTCAATTTTGGAACTGATTAATCGGATTTGTGGAAACAGGGTGATTCCTCTCGATTTCTCCATCCACCCTTAGTGCCTTTCCCAAATCGTCTTCCCGTGCTTTGCAATTTATGTTCTGTTCAATGTTGACACCGGTATCAAACTTCTCTGATTTTTTTTTTTATATAGGTGTTCAAGAAAGCGAAGGCATTGGACCAGTCTGAAAATGATATGTCTGCAGTATACCTGGCCTGCAACCAGTGACCACAACAATGTTTTAATTGTTTCCTTTTAAATTCGGGGCCATTTATTTTGGTTTTTATGTTTCCATTATCAGTTACTACTCTAATCTGCCACACTGGCCATTGTACGTTGATTCCTCTGGTGCCTGAGAATGATAATGGGTCCATATCCAGCCAGATGTCATTAATACACTGGCAAGTGGCACCTCTGAGACTGTGAAATAAGCATGTGCTGACCAGCTGCTGCTTTTCTTTTGGTTGTAGTTTTGTTTGGATGGTGGTTAAGAAGTTATTGGAAGATGGGTTGTTGAAAAAAGGTGTATGCTAGTGTTAACCCTTAATAGCTGGTTTTACTGGCTTTATGTACCTCCTGATGTGGTAACTGCTGATACAAACCCAGTTCTGGGACTGTCAGTCACCAGACACAGTATTATAGCACCAAGTCATCAGTAACAAAAGTACATGAAGAAATCTCTCGAGTACTGCTGAGAATAGTGGGGCACACAAACAATTTAAGGCCTGTGCTGTGGTGATATTGCAGTACGTTTTATACTCTGGTTATCTTGGTGATGCCAGTGTGGGTTGCGTTATATAACTACATGTGTCTGGTATTGTTCTTCTGTACAAAATGAAACATTTTACTGAACTGCTGTCCTGCTTTATGTTTCCTGTGTGGTTTGCACTGGAGGAAAAAGGATTTATTGGGGCAGATAATGGGGGGGGGGGAAGAAATACACATGGCACTGTAAAGACTGCATACTTCCTGAACAAGTCCAGTTATTACTAACATGTATCTTGTGTGCAGAGACCTCCTGCTTTGGGAGTTTAAAAACCCCGTAACGATCTTTGTAACTTTAAAAACTTTTTCCGAAAGGAAATTTATCTGCTGCCTACTTTTAAAAGAAAAGTTGCTCCTTTGTTTTTGTACTCAACCGGGTTATTGTTGATTGTTCTGATCAGACGGACCTCTGTTTTTCTTTTTCTCGATTCCAAAAAAATGTTTTGGGACCCAATCAGAATGTTGCAGTATTAAACCAGCAATAAATGCTGGAGGGACTTCTGAGTAAATTTCTTTTTCTGTGCGAAACTTGCTCCCAATGTCATACTGTACATTACACCATTTATACAATTTCTGTATTCTGTGCATGATTGTACTTAACCTATAATTATAGGTTTTTCTTTAAATTTGTATTTATTTACCTTCCTTGGTTTGAAGTATTTGTTTCATTTGCCCACACATTTATTTAAAAATAAAAATTATGCAAACCTGCCGGATATGTTCGAGGCCCGTGCTCTTTGTGGGTCTTTGCGCTGATTATACACAGATGTAGATCCAACTTGGGAATGTAAATTGGACGTGGCTCCCGTCACTTTTAATTGTTCTTGCTTTACTGACACCCTGTTGTTGCATGGAGTGGGTGTGCAATGTAAATCTTGTTCACTTTACTTTGTGAGGCATGTGATCACTTTTGTCAACACCAAAGCATGATGGTCAGGTGTTTAACGTGACCACCCATTGGACAAAAAGATGGGTCAAATTCCATTAAGCCGGTTTTGATAAATATGTAAGAGTGGCCAAATTTGACCGGGATTAGCCCTTGGATTTCTGACTTGAACAAGGGACACTAAAATCAAAAGTTAATCTAAAATGCATGCACACCCCGATTGTCAGCAGCCCCCTGAGGCTCTGCCTGTATTACTATTGTTTGCTATTCCTGTCTGTGAAATAATTTACAGAATTATCAGCTGCCATCAAACTTTGCCTTTGTGTGAGCTCTGTATCTTGCATGCTCTGAAGTTAGTCTGCCCTCGAATCCAGTGAGAATGGAACCTATTTGCTGTGGTTCTAGTCGGAAATAAAATGTACAGATGGCCTCTTCAGAACTCTTCACTTAAGGTTCAGATTACCGTCACCTTTATCAAACTTGGAAACCCTCAAGATAAATGTATTGGATGCAAAGGTTGGGCGGATGGTGCACATGAAGGACTATGCTTAACTCGTTTCCAGAATTAGCAGTTTTGGGAATGTTGCTAAACAGTCTCACCAAGTATCTAAACTGCAGAAACGTCTTCAGCTTGCTTGTCCTGTAAGATCATTATGGAACCTCAAGTGAAGAAAACTGGATTTATGGCACTGTTCACCAAGGAGCAGTACACCAGCTCTTTCGTTCAAGCTTTACTGTTAAATGCTGAGGACCATGCGGCAACTGTACATCTCTGTATTCGATGTTCCTGTGACTAGAACTACTTTTTTGTAAGATTTCTGGGGATGTCACCTCTGTAAATGGTATTTCAGAAACAAAAGAACCCAATTTCAAGATGCATCACAAATGTTGGCTTACAACCACTAACAGCATTTTACTACATCTTCCTATGTGTTGTAGCTTTAACTTTTCCAAGGAGACTTTAATTGATTTAATTCATTCCTGGATAATTCTCTTGCATGTAACCATTACTGTGCTTCCACTTTGCATCAAAGGTTTGTTTGCTTGAGTTATTAAACCATTGCCTTGCAATGCACAGCGTGGCCTGTATCTGTGATCGAGAATGGTGCATATTTAGTGCTATACTTTCACAAAAATTGACTGTACTATTGTACTAATCATCAAGAAAATCTACCTGTACATGCTCCTTCCACTGCAAAATTACCCCTTCCCCCAACACACACAAAGTATAGTAATGCCATCCCATCCATGTTCAGTTAACATTTTATCAGGTAGGATTGATATCAAGCTTATTACAGATCTGGAGTTTCGCCCTCGAGAAAAATACCAGTTAATTTGTAATATTAGCACTGGCTAACTTTGTGCAAAAGTCTTGAGTAAACAACTACAGATAGAACCTGAATCCTGTAAAGCACACTTGTGTACACAAACTGCTGTGGTATTTTTTTGTGAATTTATTGTACTTTTTTCTTCCATGTAGCCTGAATTTAAAATTGCATCCAAAGTACACAATATCCTGTCATTGCATTTTTATATGCCTTATGATATTTCATCTTAAGATCAATATTGCAGAAATTGGCTACTATTTTTATTGATCCATAACGATTATTTTGTTATGTACAAAATTGTATACAACTTGTCAAATGAGTATTTGGAAGTGTAGTGAATATTTTTTTTAATGTATTAAGTTGAGTCAAGCTTGGTCAATAAATGCTGTTATTGTTCAGGAAATTGGTTTATAGTTGTCTCTGCATTTTATTTAGTAGTGTGCAAGCTGAGATTTAAAAATAGTTTCTTGTTATTAGGAACACAAGGTAGTTTTAAGAAATTTATATTTGAATTGTTAGACATTAGAAATAAGGTATAGTTTTAAGTGTGTTTAATGTTTCTGTGCCTGGAAAGTGAAAACCTGTAGTTAGATTTATGCTGGACAAAGGGGTTTGCATGTGTGGGGTTGGTTCATGCTCAACTGTTTCCGTTGTGCTTCAGGAGGGCTATGGTGTGAAGAATAAATAAAAGACGCAAGCATGTGGGTGTTGCTTAGGAAAGGGGAATTTTATTTTTAAAGTTTTAGCTGGATATGCTGCAGTTGGACACAGGACACCAGGGAGTTCACATCTCGGATCTGCCAGGAGAAGCTGGACAGGACAAGGGAGTTGCAATGATGCAGGTTTCTGAAGGAACACGTTACGGTCCAGGGAATTGGGGCAGAAAGAAAATCTGACGACGAGTTAAGAGAACAGGAAATAAAGGGTTTTTTGATAATTCTGGGAACCAGATTTAAAGTTGGACAGCGGACTTCAGAGGTAAATTAAATGTTTGATGCCATTTTAATAAATGTTTGCCATTTTAATATTCATAGAATTTACAGTGCAGAAGGAGGCCATTCAGCCCATCGAGTTTGCACCGTCACTTGAAATGAGCACACCATCCTATCCCCGTAACCCAACCTAACCTTTTTGGACACTAAGGGCAATTTAGAATGGCCAATCCACCTAACCTGCACATCTTTGGACTGCCACTCCCACACGGGGAGAAGGTGCAGTCTCCACACAGACAATGACACAAGCTGGGATTTGGAGCTGTGAAGCAACTTTGCAAACCACTCCCCATATTGTATGGCAATAGAGAGTAAAATAAATTGTCAGCAGTCAAGATGGGAATGGTTTAAAATCCTGAACAGGATTCACTTTGGAAGTTTGTTTTAAAACTGTCATTTAGAAAAGTTGGACTGGATTACAAAAGGCAAACCACGAATGGAAAGCAGTATTGTGAACAAAGGTTTTGGTGGTTTTTGGGGAGTAGAGTTTGGAAACTCATATGACAATCATCTGGGGGGATTCAGAGGAGGCATTCACTTGAGGTCCAGAGTGGAGGGAGTATTTGACCACGGCTAAAGGGATGTGTTACTGAGCCAGTTGTAGTTTAAAATGTGGGGATGTAAGTTTCAACACTTCATTATGAATACTGTATATCTTGACCATATCGCGGCACTGCCGGAAGCGGCGGACTGATTTGCCGGCGGACACCGGAAGCCGCGCTCCTGCCCTCCACTGAGCGGGATGGCGGCAGCGGCGGCCAGTGAGACGGAGAGAGCGGTGTTGGTGAGTGCGGCACCGGGACGGATGGGCGACACCGTGGCGAGACCCCACCCCCCACACTGGAGGAGGGGGTGGGGGGGGCAAGGACACTGGAGGAGGAGTTGGGGGGGGCAAGGACACTGGAGGAGGGGGGGCAAGGACACTGGAGGAGGGGGGGCAAGGACACTGGAGGAGGGGGGGCAAGGACACTGGAGGAGGGGGGGCAAGGACACTGGAGGAGGGGGGGCAAGGACACTGGAGGAGGGGGGGCAAGGACACTGGAGGAGGGGGGGCAAGGACACTGGAGGAGGGGGGGCAAGGACACTGGAGATGGGGGGGCAAGGACACTGGAGGAGGGGGTGGGGGGGGCAAGGACACTGGAGGAGGGGGTGGGGGGGGGGCAAGGACACTGGAGGAGGGGGTGGGGGGGGCAAGGACACTGGAGGAGGGGGGGGGGGGGGCAAGGACACTGGAGGAGGGGGTGGGGGGGGCAAGGACACTGGAGGAGGGGGTGGGGGGGGCAAGGACACTGGAGGAGGGGGTGGGGGGGGCAAGGACACTGGAGGAGGGGGTGGGGGGGGCAAGGACACTGGAGGAGGGGGTGGGGGGGCAAGGACACTGGAGGAGGGGGTGGGGGGGGGCAAGGACACTGGAGGAGGGGGTGGGGGGGGGGCAAGGACACTGGAGGAGGGGGTGGGGGGGCAAGGACACTGGAGGAGGGGTGGGGGGGGCAAGGACACTGGAGGAGGGGGTGGGGGGGGGCAAGGGACACTGGAGGAGGGGGTGGGGGGGGGCAAGGACACTGGAGGAGGGGGTGGGGGGGGCAAGGACACTGGAGGAGGGGGTGGGGGGGGCAAGGACACTGGAGGAGGGGGTGGGGGGGGGCAAGGACACTGGAGGAGGGGTGGGGGGGGCAAGGACACTGGAGGAGGGGGTGGGGGGGGGCAAGGACACTGGAGGAGGGGGTGGGGGGGGGCAAGGACACTGGAGGAGGGGGTGGGGGGGGGGCAAGGACACTGGAGGAGGGGGGTGGGGGGGGCAAGGACACTGGAGGAGGGGGTGGGGGGGCAAGGACACTGGAGGAGGGGGTGGGGGGGGGCCAAGGGACACTGGAGGAGGGGGTGGGGGGGGCAAGGACACTGGAGGGGGGGGGGCAAGGACACTGGAGGAGGGGGTGGGGGGGCAAGGACACTGGAGGAGGGGGGGGCAAGGACACTGGAGGAGGGGGGGGCAAGGACACTGGAGGAGGGGGTGGGGGGCAAGGACGCTGGAGGAGGGGGTGGGAGGGGCAAGGACACTGGGGGTGGGGGTGGGGGGGGGCAAGGGACACTGGAGGAGGGGGTGGGGGCAAGGACACTGGAGGAGGGGGTGGGGGGGGCAAGGACACTGGAGGAGGGGGTGGGGTGGGGGCAAGGACACATGGAGGAGGGGGTGGGGGGGCAAGGACACTGGAGGAGGGGGGTGGGGGGGCAAGGACACTGGAGGAGGGGGTGGGGGGGGGGCAAGGACACTGGAGGAGGGGGTGGGGGGGGGGCAAGGACACTGGAGGAGGGGGGGGGGGGGGGCAAGGACACTGGAGGAGGGGGTGGGGGGGGGCAAGGACACGGGAGGAGGGGGGGGGGGGGGGGCAAGGACACTGGAGGGGGGGGGCAAGGACACTGGAGGAGGGGGTGGGGGGGGCAAGGACACTGGAGGAGGGGTGGGGGGGGCAAGGACACTGGAGGAGGGGGTGGGGGGGCAAGGACACTGGAGGAGGGGGGTGGGGGGGGGCAAGGACACTGGAGGAGGGGGTGGGGGGGGCAAGGACACTGGAGGTGGGGGGGGCAAGGACACTGGAGGAGGGGGTGGGGGGCAAGGACACTGGAGGAGGGGGTGGGGGGGGGCAAGGACACTGGAGGAGGGGGTGGGGGGGCAAGGACACTGGAGGGGGGGGCAAGGACACTGGAGGAGGGGGTTGGGGGGGCAAGGGACACTGGAGGAGGGGGTGGGGGGGGCAAGGACACTGGAGGAGGGGGTGGGGGGGGCAAGGACACTGGAGGAGGGGGTGGGGGGGGGCAAGGACACTGGAGGGGGGGGCAAGGACACTGGAGGAGGGGGTGGGGGGGGCAAGGACGCTGGAGGAGGGGGTGGGGGGGGGGCAAGGACACTGGAGGAGGGGGTGGGGGGGGGCAAGGACACTGGAGGAGGGGGTGGGGGGGGGGCAAGGACACTGGAGGAGGGGGTGGGGGGGGGGGCAAGGACACTGGAGGAGGGGGGGCAAGGACACTGGAGGAGGGGGGCAAGGACACTGGAGGAGGGGGGGCAAGGACACTGGAGGAGGGGGTGGGGGGCAAGGACACTGGAGGAGGGGGTGGGGGGGGCAAGGACACTGGAGGAGGGGGTGGGAGGGGCAAGGACACTGGGGGTGGGGGTGGGGGGGGCAAGGACACTGGAGGAGGGGGTGGGGGGCAAGGACACTGGAGGAGGGGGTGGGGGGGGGGGCAAGGACACTGGAGGAGGGGGTGGGGGGGGGGCAAGGACAATGGAGGAGGGGGAGGGGGGGCAAGGACACTGGAGGAGGGGGTGGGGGGGCAAGGACACTGGAGGAGGGGGTGGGGGGGGGGCAAGGACACTGGAGGAGGGGGTGGGGGGGGGCAAGGACACTGGAGGAGGGGGGGGGCAAGGACACTGGAGGAGGGGGTGGGGGGGGCAAGGACACTGGAGGAGGGGGGGGGGGGGGGGCAAGGACACTGGAGGGGGGGGGCAAGGACACTGGAGGGGGGGGTGGGGGGGGCAAGGACACTGGAGGAGGGGGTGGGGGGGGCAAGGACACTGGAGGAGGGGGTGGGGGGGCAAGGACACTGGAGGAGGGGGTGGGGGGGGCAAGGACACTGGAGGAGGGGGTGGGGGGGGCAAGGGACACTGGAGGGGGGGGGGCAAGGACATTGGAGGAGGGGGTGGGGGGGGCAAGGACACTGGAGGAGGGGGGGGGGGGGGCAAGGACACTGGAGGAGGGGGTGGGGGGGGCAAGGACACTGGAGGGGGGGGCAAGGACACTGGAGGAGGGGGTTGGGGGGGCAAGGACACTGGAGGAGGGGGGGGGGGGGGCAAGGACACTGGAGGAGGGGGTGGGGGGGCAAGGACACTGGAGGAGGGGTGGGGGGGCAAGGACACTGGAGGGGGGGGGGCAAGGACACTGGAGGAGGGGGTGGGGGGGGGCAAGGACGCTGGAGGAGGGGGTGGGGGGGGGGCAAGGACACTGGAGGAGGGGGTGGGGGGGGGCAAGGACACTGGAGGAGGGGGGGGGGGGGGGGCAAGGACACTGGAGGAGGAGGGGGTGGGGGGGGGGCAAGGACACTGGAGGAGGGGGGGGCAAGGACAATGGAGGAGGGGGGCAAGGACACTGGAGGAGGGGGGGCAAGGACACTGGAGGAGGGGGTGGGGGGCAAGGACACTGGAGGAGGGGGTGGGGGGCAAGGACACTGGAGGAGGGGGTGGGGGGAGCAAGGACACTGGAGGAGGGGGTGGGGGGGGGCAAGGACACTGGAGGAGGGGGTGGGGGGGCAAGGACACTGGAGGAGGGGGTGGGGGGGGCAAGGACAATGGAGGAGGGGGTGGGGGGGGCAAGGACACTGGGGGTGGGGGGGGCAAGGACACTGGAGGAGGGGGGGGGGCAAGGACACTGGGGGTGGGGTGGGGGGGGGGCAAGGACACTGGAGGAGGGGGTGGGGGGCAAGGACACTGGAGGAGGGGTGGGGGGGGCAAGGACACTGGAGGAGGGGAGGGGGGGGCAAGGACACTGGAGGAGGGGGTGGGGGGGGGGCAAGGACACTGGGGGTGGGGGTGGGGGGGGGCAAGGACACTGGAGGAGGGGGTGGGGGGCAAGGACACTGGAGGAGGGGGTGGGGGGGCAAGGACACTGGAGGAGGGGGGGGGGGGGGGGCAAGGGACACTGGAGGAGGTGGGGTGGGGGGGCAAGGACACGAGGTGGGGAGGGCAAGGACACTGGAGGAGGGGGGTGGGGGGGGCAAGGACACTGGAGGAGGGTGGGGGGGGCAAGGACACTGGAGGAGGGGGTGGGGGGGCAAGGACACTGGAGGAGGGGGTGGGGGGGCAAGGACACTGGAGGAGGGTGGGGCGGGGCAAGGACACTGGAGGAGGGGGTGGGGGGGGCAAGGACACTGGAGGAGGGGGTGGGGGGGGCAAGGACACTGGAGGAGGGGGGTGGGGGGGGCAAGGACACTGGAGGAGGGGGGGGGGGGGGCAAGGACACTGGAGGGGGGGGGGGGGGGGGCAAGGACACTGGAGGGGGGGGGGGGGGGGGCAAGGACACTGGAGGAGGGGTGTGGGGGGGGCAAGGACACGGAGGAGGGGATGGGGGGGGCAAGGACACTGGAGGAGGGGATGGGGGGCAAGGACACTGGAGGAGGGGGTGGGGGGGGGCAAGGACACTGGAGGAGGGGGTGGGGGGGGGCAAGGACACTGGAGGAGGGGGGGGGGGGGGCAAGGACACTGGAGGAGGGGGTGGGGGGGGGCAAGGACACTGGAGGAGGGGGTGGGGGGGGGCAAGGACACTGGAGGAGGGGGGGGGGGGGGGCAAGGACACTGGAGGAGGGGGAGGGGGGGCAAGGACACTGGAGGAGGGGGTGGGGGGGGGCAAGGACACTGGAGGAGGGGGTGGGGGGGGCAAGGACACTGGAGGAGGGGGTGGGGGGGGGCAAGGACACTGGAGGAGGGGGTGGGGGGGGAAAGGACACTGGAGGAGGGGGTGGGGGGGCAAGGACACTGGAGGAGGGGGTGGGGGGGGCAAGGACACTGGAGGAGGGGGTGGGGGGGGCAAGCACACTGGATGGGGGGCAAGGCACGCATCATGCTCCTCGTGTGCGATGTGGGAGCTCAGGGACACGTCCACTGTCCCTGGCTCCTTCACGTGCAAGAAGTGTGTTCAGTTGCTGGCTCTGCTGCACAGCAGGGCAGGAAGAAAAATGGCAGGGCTATAGTGATAGGGGACTCGATCGTGAGGGGAATAGACAGGCGGTTCTGTGGACGCAATCGAGACTCCGGGATGGTATGTTGCCTCCCTGGTGCAAGGGTCAAGGATATCTCGGAGCGACTGCAGGACATTCTTGGGGGGGGGGGGGGGGGGGTAGGGTGAACAGCCAGCTGTCGTGGTGCACATAGGCACCAAAGATATAGGTTAAAAAATGGGATGAGGTCCTCCAAGCGGAATTCAGGGAGTTAGGAGTTAAACTAAAAAGTAGGACCTCAAAGGTAGTAATCTCAGGATTGCTACCAGTGCCACGAGCTAGTCAGAGTAGGAATGTCAGGATAGATAGGATGAATGCGTGGCTCGAGAGATGGTGCAAGAGGGAGGGATTCAAATTCCTGGGCATTGGGACCGGTTCTGGGGGAGGTGGGACCAGTACAAACCGGACGGTCTGCACCTGGGCAGGACTGGAACCGATGTCCTGGGGGGGGGAGCTGTTGGGGAGGGTTTAAACTAGGGGGATGGGAACCGATGCAGGAAGTTGGAAGGTAGTAAAACGGGGACAGAAGCAAAAGGAAGTAAGAGGAAAAGTGCAAGGCAGAGAAGACATAGTCAAAAATCAAAAAGGGCGACAGTACAAGGTATAGTGACTGAGGGGAGCTCAGTGAATAGGCCCAGTAATACTAAAAGGAATAAAACTGGAGATGTTAAGATTCAAAACAGAGGTTAAAAAAAAAACAACATCTGTGTACTTTACCTGAATGCTCGTAGTATTCGGAATAAAGTAAATGAGTTGATGGCACAAATCATCGTGAATGACTATGATTTAGTAGCCATTACTGAAACATGGTTAAAGGATGGTCACGACTGGGAGTTAAATATCCAAGGGTATCAAACTATTCGGAAGGACAGAGTGGGTGGTAAGGGAGGTGGTGTTGCTCTGTTATTTAAGGATGACATCGGTGCTATGGAGGATAAGGTTGAATCCATTTGGGTGGAAATCAGGAATAGTAAGGCGAAAAAGTCACTGATAGGAGTAGTCTATCGGCCACCAAATAGTAACGTTATGGTGCGGCAGGCAATAAACAAAGAAATGACTGATGCATGTAGAAATGGTACAGCAGTTATCATGGGGGATTTTAATCTACATGTCGACTGGTTTAACCAGGTCGGTCAAGGCAACCTTGAGGAGGAGTTTATAAAATGTATCCGCGATAGTTTCCTAGAACAGTATGTAATGGAACCTACGAGGGAACAAGCGGTCCTAGATCTTGTCCTGTGTAATGAGACAGGATTGATTAATGATCTCATAATTAGGGATCCTCTTGGAAGGAGCGATCACAATATGGTGGAATTTAAAATACAGATGGAGGGTGAGAAGGTAAAATCAAATACTAGTGTTTTGTGTTTAAACAAAGGAGATTACAATGGGATGAGAGAAGAACTAGCTAAGGTAGACTGGGAGCAAAGACTTTATGGTGGAACAGTTGAGGAACAGTGGAGAACCTTCCAAGCGATTTTTCACAGTGCTCAGCAAAGGTTTATACCAACAAAAAGGAAGGACGGTAGAAAGAGGGAAAATCGACCGTGGATATCTAAGGAAATAAGGGAGAGTATCAAATTGAAGGAAAAAGCATATAAAGTGGCAAAGATTGGTGGGAGACTAGAGGACTGGGAAATCTTTAGGGGGCAACAGAAAGCTACTAAAAAAGTTATAAAGAAGAGTAAGATAGAGTATGAGAGTAAACTTGCTCAGAATATAAAAACAGACAGTAAAAGTTTTTACAAATATATAAGACAAAAAAGAGTGGCTAAGGTAAATATTGGTCCTTTAGAGGATGAGAAGGGAGTTTTAATAATGGGAGATGAGGAACTGGCTGAGGAACTGAACAGGTTTTTTGGGTCGGTCTTCACAGTGGAAGACACAAATAAAATGCCAGCGACTGATAGAAATGAGGCTATGGCAGGTGAGGACCTTGAGAGGATTGTTATCACTAAGGAGGTAGTGATGGGCAAGCTAATGGGGCTAAAGATAGACAAGTCTCCTGTCCCTGATGGAATGCATCCCAGAGTGCTAAAAGAAATGGCTAGGGAAATTGCAGATGTACTAGTGATGATTTACCAAAATTCACTAGACTCTGGGGTGGTCTCGGTGGATTGGAAATTAGCAAACGTGACACCACTGTTTAAAAAAGGAGGTGGGATGAGAGCAGGAAATTATAGGCCAGTGAGCTTAACTTCAGTAGTAGGGAAGATGCTGGAATCTATTATCAAGGAAGAAATAGCGAGGCATCTGGATAGAAATTGTCCCATTGGGCAGACGCAGCTTGGGTTCATAAAGGGCAGGTCATGCCTAACTAATTTAGTGGAATTTTTTGAGGACATTACCAGTGCAGTAGATAACGGGGAGCCAATGGATGTGGTATATCTGGATTTCCAGAAAGCCTTTGACAAGGTGCCACACAAAAGGTTGCTGCATAAGATAAAGATGCATGGCATTAAGGGTAAAGTAATAGCATGGATAGAGGATTGGTTAATTAATAGAAAGCAAAGAGTGGGGATTAATGGGTGTTTCTTTGGTTGGCAATCAGTAGCTAGTGGTGTCTCTCAGGGATCCGTGTTGGGCCCACAATTGTTCACAATTTACATAGATGATTTGGAGTTGATGACCAAGGGAAATGTGTCCAAGTTTGCAGATGACACTAAGATGAGTGGTAAAGCGACCCCTAAGGTGGCCAAGTGGTTAGCACAACCGCCTCGCGGCGCTGAGGTCCCAGGTTCGATCCCGGCTCTGGGTCACTGTCTGTGTGGAGTTTGCACATTCTCCCCGTGTCTGCATGGGTTTCGCCCCCACAACCCAAAAATGTGCAGAGTAGGTGGATTGGCCACGCTAAATTGCCCCTTAATTGGAAAAAAATAATTGGGTAATCTAAATTTAAAAATAAATAAATAATCAGGCGGTTTATCTTTAAAATGTGTTCCCTTACATTATATTGGGATGTTATTTCTGTTTTACATTGCTGCATTTAATATATTAATAATCGCTTATTGTCACAAGTAGACTTCAATGAAGTTACTGTGAAAAGCCCCTAGTCGCCACATTTTGTTCGGCGCCTGTTCGGGGAGGCCAGTAGGGGAATTGAACCCGCGCTGCTGGCCTTGTTCTGCATTAGAAGCCAGCTGTTTAGCCCACTGTGCTAAACCAGCCCCAGTGTTAGGAGCTTTATGGCACAGTCCATTAACTTGTCAGACATCGTGGAAAGCGTTTGGTTGTTAATTTAATTTTGTTTTTGGACCTGGCCAGATTTTTTTTTAAAACAGTTAGGGAAGACAATCTTTTCAGCCCCTTTTATTGTAGTCCAACAATCAGCACCTAACCCTTCAATATTGGCCACGTCCTTATTGGTCTGCGCAGAGCTGGTGCTGACATGACGGGGCCTCCTGTGCCACAACAATTCTGTGATCTTCAGGCAAGTGCCTGGGTTCCGATGGTTCTTGATTGCAGTGCTTGCGAATGTTGGCATTTCACTTCCACTTAGATTCTCTTCTAATTTGATTTGTAAATGAGCTGATTTATCTCAGCTGCTCTCCCTGTGTTTTTTAAATAGTTTTAGGAAAACCATGTGATTCCTTTCTTCCTAGTGAAATGAATTGACGATGGGGTATTGGGTTGAATGAGTGAGTGGATTTGAAGAATAATAAAACTTGTAAGTGGTAAATACACTGATGTTATCTTTGACGTCGAGTGCAACAGTTTTTGAGTATAACTAAAATATGTAAAGCAGTAATTTGTACAAATAATTTTGACACTAAAGTCATAGCAAGCTTACAACATTGATTCAACGTTGAGACTGTGGTTTGGAAGTAATTCTGAGGAGAGAATTGAGGTACCATGAGTATTTGCAGAGAAGACAAGAAAATATTTCAGCTTGTGAAAATTGTTAACAGTGTTCCGACCAGCTGGATCTGCCTCGAATCAGCAACAAAGGTTTTTTTTTCAAATTCCTGTTCCAGGAAATGCCTTTTTCAACCCAAAAGTGTTTATTTGTAAATAAGAAGCTAATCAAACCAGATTTTCTTAAAGAAAGATTACATCTATTAGCTACTAAACCGGAGGAAAAAAATGACGACATGGTGAAACACACATATCAGAAACAGGAAAGTTAGTGCCTCAAAAGGTTTTTTGAAAAAAAAAATACACTTAAGTCCTTTGTTCATCATTGAGATGTAGATTGTTGAACATTGTGGCTGTCTGAAGTTAGTTGGGTTTCCTGTAGAATTCTGGAATTGCCTTGGTCCAGGTCTGCGCTTTGTTGGATTTATTCTGGCTTCAGAGAGAGGCAGGCGGGTATCATTGCTCTCTTCCAGCAGTTTTTCAGATGTTTCTTTTTCCTTCTGCTCCTGTCTGCTTGTTTGAACCAGTTTTTAACACACTTGTCTGTATATTCATATGAAGGAACTTGATGGGCATGTCTTATAGTCATTTTTGCTGACCAAGTAATCCCATTTTTGATCTCTGAAATCGTTGACATATTTCAAGATAGAAATCAACAGAGGTGGGATTGTTCTGTTGTCCTCTGGGTTTTGAATGTCTGATACATATCTGGTTGGTTAGCAGTTTCCATTGCATCAGTAGAACGACAGTTGATTAAAAGTCCAGCACTTTGCATTTTTTAATGTCTTCCTGAGAGAGGTCCTGTTTGAAGTGGAGCTTGACAGCCCAGCTAGGTGTGACAACTCCATGTAACAAGTCTGCAGCACAATTCATATAGAAACTTATGAGAGAAGTGGCAACCGTTTTTTTGATCCGCGTCTTTTTTTTTTCTAAAATAAAAACAGGTCTTTAAATAGTTCAGTGTGTCTGTGGTGTGCTGGTGAAGTTGTCGGTAGATTTCACTCTGTCTCAGTTTCCTGTTGTCATGACAACAGTTTTGAAAAAGTGAGTAGGGAACTAACATCATTTGGGAAGCCCCCGATTAACATAGGCACCAAGGTGCAGAGAGCGATTAGAAGAAATGCCGTTGCACAGGTTTATTGTCGCATGAGCTGAATTCTGGCATACACCATTGCATCATTTTAGGATGTGTTTGAAAGTAGAAGAAGGCACCAGATTATGGAGAGAGAACATGACAGCAAGATTGATCCTGGGATCCTCTAACAATAGACTGGATGGTTCAAAGAGCTTCATTCTGTGGTTGCAACTTCATGCAATCTTAACCTTCCTAGATAAAATAGAACACCCCTTGCACAAACTGCAGTTTGGCACTGATATTCTTATTTTTGAATATAAAGAAATGTGGCGTATAACAATGAAATGCCTGATCATAGAATTTATCATACAATTTACAGTGCAGAAGGAGGCCATTCGGCCCATTCAGTCCGCACCGGCCCTTGGAAAGAGCCCCCCACTTAAGCCCACACCGCTACCCCATCCCAGTAACCCCACCGAGCCTTTTCGGACACTAAGGGCAATTTAGCGTGGCCACTCCCACCTAATCTGCACATCTTTGGACTGTGGGAGGAAACCGGAGCACCCGGAGGAAACCCACGCAGACACTGGGAGAACGTGCAGACTCTGTACAGACAGTGACCCAAGCCAGGAATGGAACCTGGGACCCTGGAGCTGTGAAGCAACAATGCTAACCACTGTGCTATCGTGCTGCCCATGGTATGTGCCAATGGCATAAAGAGACCTTTTATTATCCTCTGGCAGTGTTATGCAGTTTGGTTATTTGCATTGATTAAGCTGCCCTGCAAACTCAGTTCTTTGTGCCTTGCGGTGGACATAAATTATTCTGTGTTGGTTGTATAGCATATCAAATATCTGGCAATGACTGTGGGGTTGTGCTGACCTTCAAATTCATGTGCGCTTTTTCTCTCTGCTTGTGAGCTTCAGCGGGGCAAAGCAAAAATTGTCACCGAGGGGGCGAAGGGTGCAAGTGTGCACAACCTCACACCCTGCGGCAGAGATCTGGTTACTTTACCTAATATAAAGAGAGGAACTGGAACTCGGAGGTTGGACTGGATCCAGCTGAGTGTCACAACAGCCGACACGGTAGCATTGTGGATAGCACAATCGCTTCACAGCTCCAGGGTCCCAGGTTCGATTCCGGCTTGGGTCACTGTCTGTGCGGAGTCTGCACATCCTCCCCGTGTGAGCGTGCGTTTCCTCCGGGTGCTCCGGTTTCCTCCACAGTCAAAAGATGTGCAAGTTAGGGGGATCGGAGATGATAAATTGCCCTTAGTGTCCAAAATTGCCCTTAGTGTTGGATGGGGTTACTGGGTTATGGGGATAGGGTGGAGGTGTTAACCTTGGGTAGAGTGCTCTTTCCAAGAGCCGGTGCAGACTCGATGGGCCGAATGGCCTCCTTCTGCACTGTAAATTCTATGTAATCTATGACAGTCACAACAGATTGCATTGGACCAATGATAATGAGGGGGGGCCTCAGATCTCCGCCATTGTGTAATGGGACCAAGTCTGTTTTTTATGTTGGAAAAGGGGACCTTGTGTGAAATTGGTTACAATATCTTGATATATTTAATTATCTGAGAAAACTGCTAGTTCCAGGTCATTTTATCAACAATAATGAAATTAAGGTGTGGCATGTCTCTTGCTTCAGTGCATAATCTCCATGATAAAGGCAGCAATTATAATGCTGAATTACAATTAGCTTGAGTATTTTAGATGTAATGCTAAATTCCATCATATTGTATGTCTTCCTCCGTCTTAAATCTAGCCTCTCACCTCCCCACGCATGTCACTGCTTTTACAATTACCTCCAAATTGCATTATTTTTCTGAAAAGTTTATATATTTTTTTAATATTTCAGGAGGAGGAATTTAAATGGTTATTGCGGGAAGAGGTTCATGCTGTCCTTAAACAGCTGAAGGATATTTTGAAGGTAATTTGCCCTCTCTTTGAATAATAATCTTTATTAGTGTCACAAGTAGGCTTACATTATCACTGCAATGAAGTTACTGTGAAAAGCCCCTAGTCGCCACGTTCCGGCGACTGTTCGGGTACACAGAGGGAGAATCCAGAATGTCCAGTTCACCTAACAAGCACGTCTTTTGGAACTTGTGGGAGGAAACCGGAGCACCCGGAGGAAACCCACGCAGACACGGGGAGAATGTGCAAACTCCGCACAGCAGTGACCCAAGGCAGGAGTCAAACCTGGGACCCTGCAGCTGTGAAGCAACAGTGCTACCCACTGTGTTACCATGGCGCTTGCATGAGTGTACAGATAGCTCTGAATTGTACTATTTCCTCAACAATCGCTTGCAGTCCAAATGTGCAAATAGGTATTCAGTTACTGTATAATATTGTAGTATTCGGTGATTATACACGATGTTAATCACCATATATTTGTGTAAAAATGGAATTATCGGCACTAGTTTGTTTCAGGGCAGACGTCATGGGGTTAACTTGTGATCTTTGAGAATTGATATTGATGAATGATTTAGGTTTCAAAAAATACTGTCGTAATGGAATAAAGTGAAAATCAACAGCATTAAACAATTCCTGTTAATTCGCTAACATTATTTATAACGTTATCAGCTATATATAGTTCATCCAGCCCAACATGAATATATTCGATAATGAATGAACTACAGCACTTCATGTTGAAATCCTTCAAAATCACTCTGATCGTCGTCTGAATCACTGAACAATTCGGCCTGATGCCCTGGCTGTATAACATCATCAGGGTTCACCTTCATCATGGTCATTGGTAGTACCACAAGCTTTGGCATCATCATTCCACGGGTAATCGTCCTCCGTATCATCAGGCTGAACGAGGTTTGTAAGACTGTAGGGAATAAATGCCACGTCAGTGTTGGTTGATTTCCCCCCCCCCCCCCCCCCCCCCCCCCCCAAAAAGGCTACATCAACAACGAGGAGGGATTTGAACATGTCCCAAACGGGCAATTGTTATCTTTGCGTCGTCCTCCTGGTCTCAAATTGTGAGCTTCTTTGAACCATTTCTTGCAATCGTCTCCAACCGTCCATCCAGCCTTTCTCACAGATGACAGGATCTTTCTGAAATTTCTCTTTGGGGGAGAGCTGTGCACTTGAATAGCATCGTCGGCTTTATAATTTTGTGCCATCCACCATAAGGATGGAACCGCCGTGAGCCGCGTCTTTTCTTATGGCCACTCGCCTTCACAAGGGTGGTTTCCTCACCAATCTTTTGGAATGGGCTTTTTTACTGGCATGTTGAAATTCGCTGGCATTCCGTCCATATTTCCAACGAAGGGCAATCGGTATGCATTCTTCCGTTGATGCTGACTGAGAAAATGGTGACGTAGGATGGTTTTATTGTTGAGCCCAGGTAGCAGACGCTGTGAAATTTGTTTTCTGACGGATTACTAAATCATGACTGTTCGTGAACCTTGCGCACCGCCTGGCACTGGCCTTGAAATCTGGAATGCCACCTTTTCTCACTTCTCTTGGGGCATTGTCAGCTGGCTCTGCGGGTGGTGACGTCACCATCTTGCCGTTGTTAATCAACCCATTCTGCCACTTGAATCTCTCGGCCAGACTCGGTCTTCCTCAGCCGGCGCACTTATTCTTGGGCCTCTTTCCTAGTTTATTGGATCTCTTTCTCCCAGTCTCTGTTTTTCTTGGAAACATTAACTCTCTTGCGACAGCACAATTATTCATCTTCCCGGTGAATACAACTCTCATTTTAGATTAAGCTTCGTACTTGTTAATCTTTCTTGAATGTGTTGTCGAGTATCACTTGGCCGGGAGATTGCCGCTATAATTGTCAGAAGGAAAATCTATGGGATCCTGCATGTACCCTTAAATAAATGAACTGCATATTTATTGGTGAGTAATTAATAATCATAATGTGGTTTGACTCCTGAAAAGCTGACTTTTACTTTACACAAAGTATATTTTTTAAATTGTCTTTCTTAGGTGAAAAGTCTTGGGTTTATTACACAGCATTTCCCCATCATGTACGTTACATAAGAACTAGGAGCAGGAGTAGGCCATCTGGCCCCTCGAGCCTGCTCCGCCATTCAATGAGATCATGGCTGATCTTTTGTGGACTCAGCTCCACTTTCCGGCCTGAACACCATAATCCCTTTATTCTTCAAAAAAACTATCTATCTTTATCTTAAAAACATTTAATGAAGGAGCCTCTACTGCTTCACTGGGCAAGGAATTCCATAGATTCACAACCCTTTGGGTGAAGAAGTTCCTCCTAAACTCAGACATTAAGTGCTTTCAAATCTCCATTTGGCCTGTGTTCAATATATTTCCTTTTTTATACCTTTAAAAGTTATTGTTGTTAAGTCTGAAAGGACAGGTTCCACTTCAGAAATATAATGGCTTAAGACTATAAGACATAGGAGCAGAATTAGGCTACTCGGCCCATCGAGTCTGCTCCACCATTCAATCGTGGCTGATATTTTTCACATCCCCATTCTCCTGCTTTCTCCCCATAATCCCTGATCCACTTATTAATCAAGAACCTATCTATCTCTGTCTCAAAGGGCAGCGCGGTGGCACAGTGGTTAGCATTGCTGCCTACGGCGCTGAGGACCTGGGTTCGAATCCCGGCCCTGGGTCACTGTGTGGAGTTTGCACGTTCTCCCCGTGTCTGCGTGGGTTTCGCCCCCACAACCCAAAGATGTGCAGGTTAGTTGGATTGGCCACGCTAAATTACCCCTTAATTGGAAAAAAAAATAAAAATAAAAAAAATAAATAATTGGGTACTCTAAATTTATAAAAAATAAAAAAAAAATCTCTGTCTCAAAGACACTCAGTGATTTGGCCTCCACAGCCTTCTGCGACAAAGAGTTCCACAGATTCACCACCCTCTGGCTGAAGAAGTTCCTCCGTTTTAAAGGATCGTCTCCTCAGTCTGAGATTGTGTCCTCTGGTTCTAGTTTTTCCTACAAATGGAAACATCCTCTCCACATCCACTCTATCCAGGCCTCGCAGTATCCTGTAAGTTTCAATAAGATTCCCCCTCATCCTTCTTAACTCCCAACGAGTACAGACCCAGAGTCCTCAACCGTTCCTCATACGACATAGATTGCAAAGTTCTTGTTCTGGAACTGCTCTTTAGCAGCTAGGCCAATTTCCATATTAGTGCGAAAACAAAATATCGTAGAATATACGGTTGAGTTAATTATCAGTATAAAATAATACCCCTTAAACTCTTTCAACAGATATTTCTCTTGTTTCGCATGTCATGTAAAGCAGCCCGTGTTTTCCTGTCAGTGTGCTGACGAGTAAAGTCCATTGCAGTGCTGCAGAACATCACATGTATATTCCACCGCCAGTAGGAATTTAAAAAAAAATTTAGAGTACCCAATTATTTTTTTTCCAATTAAGGTGCAATTTAGTGTGGCCAATCCACTTACCCCCACAACCCAAAGATGTGCAGGGTGAGACCCACGCCGACGGGGAGAATGTGCAAACTCCACACGGACGATGACTCGGGTCCTCAGCGCCATAGTCCCAGTGCTAACCACTGTGCCGCGTGCCGTCCAGATGTCAATAGCGCTTCTGACATGTTCAATGATTAAGGATCACTGAAGTTCATTTTTACTTGACTTTTGAAAATCCGAGTCTCTCTCTCAATGCCCTGTTATTAGTCCTTGTTTTTAAGGTGAAAAAGTGGACACTAAAACGTACGATTGGAAAAATAAACCCAAATTAGTTTCTATTTGTAATATGACCAGAAATCAATTTTTTGAAAGAAAAGTCAGCTAACTGATGATCCATTTCTTTAGATATTTTCGATATTTCTAATATTAGCCTCAGTACAGTCAAGCGTGAACACACAATACCATCCAGGATTTTTAGGCTGATTTTCAGCAGTGAAATTGCTGTGGGAATATCCCTGGACTCTCGAGATTTATCATGCAGTCTGGTGGACTCTGTCCCGTTGTGGTCAGCCGGGCACAGACTTCTCATGTTTGTTGAGAAATTGCATTTCTGCTGCTGCCATCTGCTTCGAACACCATGATCTCCTATTTGATTGAATCACCATTTTGTTAAATCATAACCGAAACATCGAAGAGAATAATCGTTGCTAATCCAAATTGTGCTGAAGCTCAGGTCGAAAAATGTGTATATTGCATTAGCAATGTAATCGTACACTATGTAGATGAGCATATCATTGCTGAATGCGTGGAATATTAGCAATTATGTGGCATGCGTGCATCCTGGGTCCTGATTTTCAGTGTGAAAATCAAGAATTGCAGCATTTTAATCCCATAATTTGGAGTTTTGACCACTTCAAATCACAATTTGTGTGGAAACCGGAACAAATTAATTTTAATGATTGTCAACAGAAAAAAAGAATTGTTGGCCAGCTGCAGATAACGCTATGTTGTTGCTTAAGAGATACTTTTCCTTTCTAACTAACAATGAACTCCTCTCTGTGCAGGAGGCTTCCCGACGTTTTACTCTGTCAGCTACTGGGCCCGAAGGCCAGACTCGACAGGAGAACTTCAAACTGGGAAGCTCAGTGTAAGCAGTTGACTTTGTGCCCTGTTTACAGTCAGCCGAGCACTAAAAATAGCAAGCTTCCTTTATCTACGAACACACTTTCTCAGAGCGCTCACTTGAGGAAGAATCATGTTGATGGAAAAGATAATTTTATTTAATTAAAAAATGAGGGGGAATACTGCTTTTGGAAGATTTTTTTTTACATTTGAAGGCTTTGTAAAAATTATTTTATTTCCAAATGTGTCCAGGATGTCCGGACATTAAATATTCCTTCTCTGATCACATGCGGAAAGCATTGAATGTTGTGTATAGTAGTACTAAATGGTGTCATATGGCTGAGCTTGTTTTGGAACTTATTTTAAACTTTTTGCTTTATGTTTCTTCCTTCTCTCTCTTTCCCCCTCCCCCAGCTTTGTTTCTTCCTTCTCTCTCTCCCCCCCCCCCCCCCCCCCCCCCCCCACCAACAGCCAAATCCCAAATTCTGTTTTCCTTTAGGATCCATCTATTCCCTGAGCCAAGCAATCTGTTCCCAACCATCTTCCAGTGCTTCTCTTCCTAACTACTTTAGGATGATTCAGAGTAATTTACAGTTTTCCATTGAGTTACTGCTTTCTTATTATTTTTATTTTATTAATCTTTATTGTCACAAGTAGGCTTACATTAACACTGTAACAAAGTTACTGTGAAAATCCCCTACTCGCCACATTTGGGTTCACAGAGGAAGAATTCAGAATGTCCGATTCACGTAACAAGCATGTTTGGGCAGCAGGGTAGCATGGTGGTTAGCATAAATGCTTCACAGCTCCAGGGTCCCAGGTTCGATTCCCGGCTGGGTCACTGTCTGTGTGGAGTCTGCACGTCCTCCCCCTGTGTGCGTGGGTTTCCTCCGGGTGCTCCGGTTTCCTCCCACAGTCCAAAGATGTGCGGGTTAGGTGGATTGGCCATGCTAAATTGCCCGTAGTGTCCTAATAAAAGTAAGGTTAGGGGGGGGGGGGGGGGGGTTGTTGGGTTACGGGTATAGGTGGATACGTAGGTTGAGTAGGGTGATCATGGCTCGGCACAACATTGAGGGCCGAAGGGCCTGTTCTGTGCTGTACTGTTCTATGTTCTATGTCTTTTGGGACTTGTGGGAGGAAACCGGAGCACCCGGAGGAAACCCACGCAGACACGGAGAACGTGCAGACTCCGCACATTGACCCAAGCTGGGCTTTGAATCTGCCATTTCACAGTTCTGTACATTAAATTTGAACTGGCATGAGTCTGCCCAGGCCGTTAGCCTGCCCGGCCCGTTAGCCTGCCCAGCCCGTTAGCCTGCCCATGCCGTTAGCCTGCCCGGCCCGTTAGCCTGCCCAGTCCGTTAGCCTGCCCAGCCCGTTAGCCTGTCCGGCCCGTTAGCCTGCCCAGCCCGTTAGCCAGCCCAGTCGGTTAGCCTGCCCAGTCCGTTAGCCTGCCCGGCCCGTTAGCCTGCCCAGCCCGTTAGCCTGCCCGGTCCGTTAGCCTGCCCGGTCCGTTAGCCTGCCCAGTCCGTTAGCCTGTCCAGCCCGTTAGCCTGCCCAGCCCGTTAGCCTGCCCAGCCCGTTAGCCTGCCCAGCCCGTTAGCCTGCCCAGTCCGTTAGCCTGCCCAGCCCGTTAGCCTGCCCAGCCCGTTAGCCTGCCCAGCCCGTTAGCCTGCCCAGTCCGTTAGCCTGCCCAGCCCGTTAGCCTGCCCAGCCCGTTAGCCTGCCCGGCCCGTTAGCCTGCCCGGTCCGTTAGCCTGCCCGGCCCGTTAGCCTGCCCGGTCCGTTAGCCTGCCCATGCCGTTAGCCTGCCCGGCCCGTTAGCCTGCCCGGCCCGTTAGCCTGCCCGGCCCGTTAGCCTGCCCGGCCCGTTAGCCTGCCCGGCCCGTTAGCCTGCCCATGCCGTTAGCCTGCCCAGGCCGTTAGCCTGCCCGGCCCGTTAGCCTGCCCAGTCCGTTAGCCTGCCCAGCCCGTTAGCCTGCCCAGCCCGTTAGCCTGTCCAGCCCGTTAGCCTGCCCAGCCCGTTAGCCTGCCCAGCCCGTTAGCCTGCCCGGCCCGTTAGCCTGCCCAGTCCGTTAGACTGCCCGGGCCGTTAGCCTGCCCATGCCGTTAGCCTGCCCGGCCCGTTAGCCTGTCCAGCCCGTTAGCCTGCCCAGCCCGTTAGCCTGCCCAGCCCGTTAGCCTGCCCAGTCCGTTAGCCTGCCCAGTCCGTTAGCCTGCCCAGCCCGTTAGCCTGCCCAGTCCGTTAGCCTGCCCAGGCCGTTAGCCTGCCCAGTCCGTTAGCCTGCCCAGTCCGTTAGCCTGCCCGGTCGGTTAGCCTGCCCGGGCCGTTAGCCTGTCCGGCCCGTTAGCCTGCCCATGCCGTTAGCCTGCCCAGTCCGTTAGCCTGCCCAGGCCGTTAGCCTGCCCAGGCCGTTAGCCTGCCCAGCCCGTTAGCCTGCCCAGCCCGTTAGTCTGCCCAGCCCGTTCCTGCCCAGTCCGTTAGCCTGCCCAGCCCGTTCCTGCCCAGTCCGTTAGCCTGTCCGGCCCGTTAGCCTGCCCAGCCCGTTAGCCTGCCCAGCCCGTTAGCCTGCCCAGCCCGTTAGCCTGCCCAGTCCGTTAGCCTGTCCGGCCCGTTAGCCTGCCCAGTTCGTTAGCCTGCCCAGCCCGTTAGCCTGTCCGGCCCGTTAGCCTGTCCGGCCCGTTAGCCTGCCCGGCCCGTTAGCCTGCCCAGGCCGTTAGCCTGCCCAGCCCGTTAGCCTGCCCGGCCCGTTAGCCTGCCCGGCCCGTTAGCCTGCCCGGCCCGTTAGCCTGCCCATGCCGTTAGCCTGCCCGGCCCGTTAGCCTGCCCGGCCCGTTAGCCTGCCCGGCCCGTTAGCCTGCCCAGCCCGTTAGCCTGCCCAGCCCATTAGCCTGCCCGGCCCGTTAGCCTGCCCAGCCCGTTAGCCTGCCCGGCCCGTTAGCCTGCCCGGCCCGTTAGCCTGCCCAGCCCGTTCCTGCCCAGCCCGTTAGCCTGCCCAGTCCGTTAGCCTGCCCGGCCCGTTAGCCTGCCCAGCCCGTTCCTGCCCAGGCCGTTAGCCTGCCCGGCCCGTTAGCCTGCCCAGCCCGTTCCTGCCCAGGCCGTTAGCCTGCCCAGTCCGTTAGCCTGCCCAGCCCGTTAGCCTGTCCGGACCGTTAGCCTGCCCAGCCCGTTAGCCTGCCCAGCCCGTTAGCCTGCCCAGCCCGTTCCTGCCCAGCCCGTTAGCCTGCCCAGACCGTTAGCCTGCCCGGGCCGTTAGCCTGCCCAGCCCGTTAGCCTGCCCAGTCCGTTAGCCTGTCCGGCCCGTTAGCCTGCCCAGTTCGTTAGCCTGCCCAGCCCGTTAGCCTGCCCGGGCCGTTAGCCTGCCCAGTCCGTTAGCCTGCCCAGCCCGTTAGCCTGCCCAGCCCGTTAGCCTGCCCAGGCCGTTAGCCTGCCCAGCCCGTTAGCCTGCCCAGCCCGTTAGCCTGCCCGGCCCGTTAGCCTGCCCGGCCCGTTAGCCTGCCCATGCCGTTAGCCTGCCCGGCCCGTTAGCCTGCCCGGCCCGTTAGCCTGCCCGGCCCGTTAGCCTGCCCAGCCCGTTAGCCTGCCCGGGCCGTTAGCCTGCCCAGCCCGTTAGCCTGCCCGGCCCGTTAGCCTGCCCGGCCCGTTAGCCTGCCCAGCCCGTTCCTGCCCAGCCCGTTAGCCTGCCCAGTCCGTTAGCCTGCCCGGCCCGTTAGCCTGCCCAGCCCGTTCCTGCCCAGGCCGTTAGCCTGCCCGGCCCGTTAGCCTGCCCAGCCCGTTCCTGCCCAGGCCGTTAGCCTGCCCAGTCCGTTAGCCTGCCCAGCCCGTTAGCCTGTCCGGACCGTTAGCCTGCCCAGCCCGTTAGCCTGCCCAGCCCGTTAGCCTGCCCGGCCCGTTAGCCTGCCCAGCCCGTTCCTGCCCAGCCCGTTAGCCTGCCCAGCCCGTTAGCCTGCCCGGGCCGTTAGCCTGTCCGGCCCGTTAGCCTGTCCGGTCCGTTAGCCTGCCCAGTCCGTTAGCCTGCCCAGTCCGTTAGCCTGCCCGGCCCGTTCCTGCCCAGCCCGTTAGTCTGCCCGGCCCGTTAGCCTGCCCGGTCCGTTAGCCTGCCCAGCCCGTTAGTCTGCCCAGCCCGTTAGCCTGTCCGGCCCGTTAGCCTGCCCGGTCCGTTAGCCTGCCCAGGCCGTTAGCCTGTCCGGCCCGTTAGCCTGCCCAGTCCGTTAGCCTGCCCAGTCCGTTAGCCTGCCCGGCCCGTTAGCCTGCCCAGCCCGTTAGCCTGCCCGGCCCGTTAGCCTGCCCGGCCCGTTAGCCTGTCCAGTCCGTTAGCCTGCCCAGCCCGTTAGCCTGCCCAGCCCGTTAGTCTGCCCAGCCCGTTAGTCTGCCCAGCCCGTTAGTCTGCCCGGCCCGTTAGCCTGTCCGGCCCCTTAGCCTGTCCGGCCCGTTAGCCTGCCCGGCCCGTTAGCCTGCCCAGCCCGTTAGCCTGCCCAGCCCGTTAGCCTGCCCGGCCCGTTAGCCTGCCCGGCCCGTTAGCCTGCCCATGCCGTAAGCCTGCCCGGCCCGTTAGCCTGCCCGGCCCGTTAGCCTGCCCGGCCCGTTAGCCTGCCCAGCCCGTTCCTGCCCAGGCCGTTAGCCTGCCCAGGCCGTTAGCCTGCCCAGTCCGTTAGCCTGCCCAGTCCGTTAGCCTGCCCAGTCCGTTAGCCTGCCCGGCCCGTTAGCCTGCCCAGGCCGTTAGCCTGCCCGGCCCGTTAGCCTGCCCGGCCCGTTAGCCTGCCCATGCCGTTAGCCTGCCCAGGCCGTTAGCCTGCCCAGGCCGTTAGCCTGCCCGGCCCGTTAGTCTGCCCAGCCCGTTAGCCTGCCCGGCCCGTTAGCCTGCCCAGTCCGTTAGCCTGCCCAGCCCGTTAGCCTGCCCAGCCCGTTAGTCTGCCCGGCCCGTTAGTCTGCCCAGCCCGTTAGCCTGCCCGGCCCGTTAGCCTGCCCGGCCCGTTAGCCTGCCCGGCCCGTTAGCCTGCCCATGCCGTTAGCCTGCCCGGCCCGTTAGCCTGCCCGGCCCGTTAGCCTGCCCGGCCCGTTAGCCTGCCCGGCCCGTTAGCCTGCCCAGCCCGTTCCTGCCCAGGCCGTTAGCCTGCCCAGGCCGTTAGCCTGCCCAGTCCGTTAGCCTGCCCAGTCCGTTAGCCTGCCCGGTCCGTTAGCCTGCCCGGCCCGTTAGCCTGCCCAGGCCGTTAGCCTGCCCGGCCCGTTAGCCTGCCCGGCCCGTTAGCCTGCCCGGCCCGTTAGCCTGCCCGGCCCGTTAGCCTGCCCGGCCGTTAGCCTGCCCGGCCCGTTAGCCTGCCCGGCCCGTTATCCTGCCCGGCCCGTTAGCCTGTCCGGGCCGTTAGCCTGCCCGGCCCGTTAGCCTGCCCGGCCCGTTAGCCTGCCCGGCCCGTTAGCCTGCCCGGCCCGTTAGCCTGCCCATGCCGTTAGCCTGCCCGGGCCGTTAGCCTGCCCGGGCCGTTAGCCTGCCCGGCCCGTTAGCCTGCCCGGGCCGTTAGCCTGCCCGGCCCGTTAGCCTGTCCGGCCTGTTAGCCTGCCCAGCCCGTTAGCCTGCACAGCCCGTTCCTGCCCAGCCCGTTCCTGCCCAGCCCGTTAGCCTGTCCGGCCCGTTAGCCTGCCCAGGCCGTTCCTGCCCAGCCCGTTAGCCTGCCCAGGCCGTTAGCCTGCCCGGCCCGTTAGCCTGCCCAGACCGTTAGCCTGCCCAGCCCGTTAGCCTGCCCGGCCCGTTCCTGCCCAGCCCGTTAGCCTGCCCAGCCCGTTAGCCTGCCCGGGCCGTTAGCCTGCCCAGGCTGTTAGCCTGTCCGGCCCGTTAGCCTGCCCAGCCCGTTAGCCTGCCCAGCCCGTTAGCCTGCCCGGGCCGTTAGCCTGCCCAGCCCGTTAGCCTACCCGGGCCGTTAGCCTGCCCAGCCCGTTAGCCTGCCCGGGCCGTTAGCCTGCCCAGGCTGTTAGCCTGTCCGGCCCGTTAGCCTGCCCGGGCCGTTAGCCTGCCCGGCCCGTTAGCCTGCCCGGCCCGTTAGCCTGCCCGGGCCGTTAGCCTGCCCGGTCCGTTAGCCTGCCCAGTCCGTTAGCCTGCCCAGCCCGTTCCTGCCCAGTCCGTTAGCCTGCCCGGCCCGTTAGCCTGCCCGGCCCGTTAGCCTGCCCAGCCCGTTAGCCTGCCCAGCCCGTTCCTGCCCAGTCCGTTAGCCTGCCCAGGCCCGTTAGCCTGTCCGGCCCAATAGCCTGTCCGGCCCGTTAGCCTGCCCAGCCCGTTAGCCTGCCCAGCCCGTTAGCCTGCCCAGCCCGTTAGCCTGCCCAGTCCGTTAGCCTGCCCAGTCCGTTAGCCTGCCCGGCCCGTTAGCCTGCCCAGCCCGTTAGCCTGTCCGGCCCGTTAGCCTGCCCAGCCCGTTCCTGCCCGGCCCGTTAGCCTGCCCAGCCCGTTAGCCTGCCCAGCCCGTTAGCCTGCCCGGGCCGTTAGCCTGCCCATGCCGTTAGCCTGCCCGGGCCGTTAGCCTGCCCGGGCCGTTAGCCTGCCCATGCCGTTAGCCTGTCCGGCCCGTTAGCCTGCCCAGCCCGTTAGCCTGTCCGGCCCGTTAGCCTGCCCGGCCCGTTAGCCTGCCCAGCCCGTTAGCCTGTCCGGCCCGTTAGCCTGCCCAGCCCGTTAGCCTGTCCGGTCCGTTAGCCTGCCCAGGCCGTTCCTGCCCAGCCCGTTAGCCTGCCCAGGCCGTTAGCCTGCCCGGCCCGTTAGCCTGCCCAGACCGTTAGCCTGCCCAGCCCGTTAGCCTGCCCGGCCCGTTCCTGCCCAGCCCGTTAGCCTGTCCGGCCCGTTAGCCTGCCCAGCCCGTTAGCCTGCCCGGCCCGTTAGCCTGCCCGGGCCGTTAGCCTGCCCAGCCCGTTAGCCTACCCGGGCCGTTAGCCTGTCCAGCCCGTTAGCCTGTCCGGCCCGTTAGCCTGCCCGGCCCGTTAGCCTGCCCGGTCCGTTAGCCTGCCCGGTCCGTTAGCCTGCCCAGCCCGTTAGCCTGCCCGGGCCGTTAGCCTGCCCGGCCCGTTAGCCTGCCCGGTCCGTTAGCCTGTCCAGCCCGTTAGCCTGCCCGGGCCGTTAGCCTGCCCGGCCCGTTAGCCTGCCCAGCCCGTTAGTCTGCCCAGCCCGTTAGCCTGCCCAGGCCCGTTAGCCTGCCCGGCCCGTTAGCCTGCCCAGCCCGTTAGTCTGCCCAGCCCGTTAGCCTGCCCATGCCGTTAGCCTGGCCAGCCCGTTAGCCTGCCCATGCCGTTAGCCTGCCCGGTCCGTTAGCCTGCCCGGCCCGTTAGCCTGCCCAGCCCATTAGCCTGCCCATGCCGTTAGCCTGCCCGGTCCGTTAGCCTGCCCGGCCCGTTAGCCTGCCCAGCCCGTTAGCCTGCCCAGCCCGTTAGCCTGTCCAGGCCGTTAGCCTGCCCGGCCCGTTCCTGCCCAGCCCGTTAGCCTGCCCGGTCCGTTAGCCTGTCCGGCCCGTTAGCCTGTCCAGTCCGTTAGCCTGCCCGGCCCGTTAGCCTGCCCGGCCCGTTAGCCTGCCCGGCCCGTTAGCCTGCCCAGCCCGTTAGCCTGCCCAGTCCGTTAGCCTGCCCAGCCCGTTAGCCTGCCCAGCCCGTTAGCCTGTCCGGCCCGTTAGCCTGCCCGGCCCGTTAGCCTGTCCGGCCCGTTAGCCTGCCCGGGCCGTTAGCCTGCCCAGTCCGTTAGCCTGCCCAGCCCGTTATCCTGCCCGGCCCGTTAGCCTGCCCAGTCGGTTAGCCTGCCCAGTCCGTTAGCCTGCCCGGCCCGTTAGCCTGCCCATGCCGTTATCCTGCCCGGCCCGTTAGCCTGCCCAGTCCGTTAGCCTGCCCAGTCCGTTAGCCTGCCCAGTCCGTTAGCCTGCCCAGCCCGTTAGCCTGCCCGGGCCGTTAGCCTGCCCGGCCCGTTAGCCTGCCCAGCCCGTTAGCCTGCCCAATCCGTTAGCCTGCCCAGTCCGTTAGCCTGCCCAGTCCGTTAGCCTGCCCAGTCCGTTAGCCTGCCCAGGCTTTGTTGATGTTTATAACTATCCTTTGCACAGTTCGCATACTTGCGAGTTTTGAGTCATCCACAAATTTTTGAAATTGTGCCCTGCACACCCAAATCGAAGTCATTAATATAGATTAAGAAAAGCAGCGGCCCACTTCCGGTTGCGGCTATGCGGAGCTAAGCCGCACGTTCGGCAGCTCCCGCTAGAAACGGACTTTTGGGCTCTTTTTAGGGCCCCCAGCGGTGCTTGATCAACGATTCCCGACGTGGGAAGGGGTCTGCAGTAGATCCCCAGGGTTCTATGGTCCGGACCAGGAGTGGGGCGAGCAGAAAAGCGGTGGCAGCGCCTCTGGAAGAAAAGCAGTGGCCTTAATACTGACCGCTCCCACCTGTCTGAAACGTAACAGTTCAACACTACTCTGTTTCTCATACTCAAGCAGCTTCATATCCATGTTGCCATGTCTCTTTTATTTCGTGTGTTTCAACTTTACCGTGAGGCTTGTTATGTAACAGTTTATCAAGAGCCATTTGGATGTCCATTTACACTACCTCAACCACATTTATCTTAATCGATCCTTTGTTACTTCATCAAAAAACCCAATTAAAAACAGTAGCCATTTTAACATTGTTCGCTGGCTGAATTGCACTTCTGAAATAGCACCATCCTCGTTGTTAATATTGAGTTATAGAGTTACGGTGTAGCAACCCACCCAGTCAGTCCTGCACCATCTGCTCTTCCGGCTGTGACAATTTAAATCAAAATTTTCCTCCCCAGCAAAGGATTGCCAAAGGTGCCTTGGTAGGAAAGGAAGGAAATGCCATTTACCATTTGATGTAATAGAGAGAATTGTGCGTGGTTTTCCTACCTAGAAATCAGGAAGAGTAAGGTCAAGTGATTAAACAATGTTATTGCAAGTCTATTAACTGAAGCTTTAAGTCACAATCTTCCATGGGTAGTTATGAAATAATTTATTGTGCATATAGACCGTACGTACAAATCGTATTTTTCTCTCAAATTTACATACCACTACGTGAATGTTTTGTAAGATAATTTTTCTTTTCCAGAACAGACCAGGTGAAGGGTGTCCTTACATTACAGGCCGATGCACTGACTCAGGCTGTGAGTACATATAAAATAGATACAAGCATCATAGACTTAAATAATATAATTCATTGGTTTTAATTGGAAATGTAGCTGGGGTGTTACTGGGGGGGTGGAGGTGTTGGTTAGATTGTTTTATTCTTGTTGAAACCTGATGTTTTAAAATTGTTAAAATTATAAATGCCTTAATAAAATATTTTCTAAGAAAAAAATAAAATGTAGCTGGGTACTATATGTGTTTCAGTTAAAATGAAAAAATCACGGGGCACGGTGGCGGAGTGGTTAGCACTGCTTGCTACCTGTGGCGCCGAGGTCCCGGGTTCGCTCCCGGCCTCGGATCACTGTCCGTGTGGAGTTTGCACATTCTCCCCGTCTCTGCATGGGTCTCACCCCCACAACCCAAAGATGTGCCGGGCCAGTGGATTGGCCACACTAAATTGCCCCTTAATTGGGGGGGGGAGAAAAGAATTGGGTACTCTTAATTAATACGAGAACAAAGTGTCAATTCACATTGCTGAGATTCTGGAGTCACACATCGGCCTGACTGGACAAGCCGGGTAGGTTTCCTTCCCTCAAAAAGGATACGAGTGAACCAGATGGCTTCTTAGACAATCCAATAGTTTCTTAGTCACCATTGCTAATATTAGTTATTTTATTCCAAATTTATTTAATTAATTGATTTTCAATTCCCCAGCTTGTGTGGTGGGATTTGAACTCATGTTTCCAGGTCTCTGATAACTACCCATAATGTACCATACCCCTTATTCTAAATGCACAAAGTCTAAATGCACATACAGACACATGTCTGTGCATACATGCATACACACACATATTTTTGTAGAGGACATTGTATACACAGAATCATAGAACTCCTACTGTGCAGAAGGAGGCCATTCGGCCTATCGGGTCTGCACTGACCCTCTGAAAGAGTGCCCTATCCAAGCATAATCCCCTACCCTATCCCTGTAACACCCTCCGAACCTACACATTCTTGAACACTAAGGGGCAATTTAGCGTGGCCAATCCACCGACCCTGCGCATCTTTGGGTTGTGGGTGTGAGACCCACGCAGACACGGGGAGAACATGCAAACTCCACACAGACAGTGACCCGGGGCCGGGGTCAAACCCGGGTCCTCGGCGCTGTAAGGCAGCAGTGCTAAGTGGCCTCCGACATAGCCCAGCGAGCTACACGGGTTGTATAGGGCTGGGCAATAAATGGTAACCTTGCCAGTGACATTCACATCTTGGTCAATGAGTCAAAGGAAAGCTGTCCTTTGGAAGTAACCGCACGTTGAGGTTTGCAGGTTGTGAAAACTTGTTACACCATGCCAGGTTTTGAATATTTTAGGAAGACGTTCAAGCGTGACATGGTGTATGCCACACAGACATTACACAACAAGCAGCATATAAAGTTTATTTTCAGTGGGAGTCAAGTGGAAACATGTTCCCTCCATACCCAAGACTGGGAAACGTGGAGAATTTAACCCCACCCTACTAACAGGCGACGAGTTTGTCTTTAGAGTAATGATTTAGTCTGGTTACCATTGCTGAGTTGCCAAATCGTTGCTGAAATATAGCCATTCATTTCTGAAGGCTGTGATTACAAATTCAAGGCAGAAAAACACAGATCACCGTGTCTGAGCACATAGAATATTAAAGCATTCAGAATATTATATTCCCCACTGTGCTTGAAGACTGCATTCCGCATCTCTTTGGTTTCAAGTGCAAAGTAGTTTGCATCATAACACTTCTGGAATCAGAGTGAATTCGAAAGCGCTGTGAAAGATTTAAACTTGCATTTTCTAAAAGAAAGGGCATTCGAGGGAGCGGACTGGTGCAGTGTGTTCGATCGCCCGTGTCAGCAACAAGGACGCCCGCGCATCCCAGCAGTTAGCTTCACGCGGGGCGGTGGGGGGAAACCAGGCCTCCCATCAATGTGCAATAAAAGAGATGATGTGGAGATGCCGGCGTTGGACTGGGGTGAGCACAGTAAGAAGTCTTACAACACCAGGTTAAAGTCCAACAGGTTTGTTTCAAACACGAGCTTTCGGAGCACGGCTCCTTCTTCAGGTGAATGGAAAGGCCTTTCCATTCACCTGAAGAAGGAGCCGTGCTCCGAAAGCTCGTGTTTGAAACAAACCTGTTGGACTTTAACCTGGTGTTGTAAGACTTCTTACAATAAAAGAGAGGCAGTTGGAGAAGAGTTGTCCTCTGCTGATTCACGCACAGTTACCAGAGGCTGCATCAGTGAAGGCAGGCAGCAAGTTGGTCTCCGGGACTACAGCAAAGCACTTTTTTGCTGAACAGAGGAAGTATTTGATGGAATATTTCCTTTTGTTTATTTGTACTTTATGAATAATAGTTTAAGGAAAATGGGATCTCCTGACAAGTTGAACATTTTTCCTTATTCCGTGGAATATATAATAAAACAAATTGATAACTCCGGACCTGCAACTGTTCTATAAAAACTACTTAGCCTAATTTTTCATGATAAATTGAAAATAATTATGTATATGGCTGGAGGCTTGACTGCAATTTTACCTGAGATGCATTGTACGCATGTCACAGCTTTTCGTTGTGTAAATATGTGTCCCCTGCCAATGAAACATAGCTGCCCCCCCCATTTGTACATGCAAACTGGTCCATGCATGCACAGATATCTAATGGCTTCACAGCTAGAGCCTGCCGCCTGGAAGTGGGAGAGAGGGATGTGCAGACAGGAAACAAATTCTTTCCTTGTGGGATAATTGACTGCAGTCATTTTTAAAAAAAATTTAGATTACCCAATTATTTTTTCCAATTAAGGGGCAATTTAGCGTGGACAATCCACCTACTCTGCACATTTTTGGGTTGTGGGGGCGAAACCCACGCAGACACGGGGAGAATGTGCAAACTCCACACGGACAGTGACCCAGAGCCGGGATCGATCCTGGGACCTCAGCGCCGTGAGGCGGTTGTGCTAACCACTAGGCCACCGTGTTGCCCTGACTGCAGTCATGTTAATGAGTGTTTCTAAACTCTTTCTCACTATCCAAGTAATGAGAGCGGATTGTAGGTCGCTGTGAGTATTAGGCAATGTGGTCAAACACTTGCAGATACCAACAATCCACTTGCATTACTGGGATGGTGAGACAGTTTAGACCAACATGGCTGCAGTGAAATAATCCACGAGTAAAGATTTTAGTTTCCTGTCTGCAAATGCTTCCCTCTAACTCTCTGTGAAAGGAGTTTTCAAAATCTGTCACTGTCAGGGTAGAAATTCACAACACCCTCTCCTCGTAGTGACTCGCATGAGCCCTGCTGTACACATTCCCCCCCCCCCCCCCCCAATAAATATGTGGCAAATGCAGCGTAAATATAAAGAGTTCGGCCATCTCTAGATAACTGCTGTGTCCAAGAGGCTGATCCTGAGGTTTAATCGAACATCTATTTTCCAATCTAGGATATTAACCTGAGACTGCCCAAACACAACCAGGTCCTGCATTCTACTTTCCGAGAAGATAAACAGTGGAAAATGCAGCAGGTAAAAAAACTCATTACAGCACTTCTGGCACTGTCGGCAGCTGTCCATTCTTTCGTATGATTGCTCAGCTTATTTTGACAAGTAAACTATTGACGTACTGACCATGGTTGCAATTCCGATACCACTTGTGCCATTATCTAATCTGTTAAACAATAGCCCGCAGTTAGACGTCAACTTGTATAGCTCTGAATTTTGGTCGTTTGTATCACGCGCCGATTTGTCTTTACCCGAACTGAAAGCTCCTCCGCGAAGAAAATAAAATATTCCACAGCAGTGAAGGATTTGCACTTGGGGGAATTAGGTGTGAATTCCAATCGGTGGAGCAACCTCCGATTAAAAACAGAAAATGCTGGACGCCCTCAGCAGTTCAGCCAGCATCTGTGGAGAGGGCAATTATGTCGATGACCCCGTGATTCATAAAGCCCTTGACCTGAAACATGAACCCCTGTTTCTCTTTCCATGGGTGCTGGGTGTCTTTTTTTATTGTAACTGTGAATGTTTGGCAACGAGAACGACATAGAATTGACCCATTGTTCGAATCTTTTATCAAAACCATGAAGACTGGATGGGCCGAATGGCGGCCTCCTGCACAGTAACTTGTATGATTCTATGATTTGCACATTGTGCGCTTGGGAAGTGTCAGTTGGTAAAATGGTAATCCACTTAACAGTGTCAGAGATTTTTGATGGTTGGATGATTTGGTCCCTAAGAGGAACTAGATAAGTTTGTGTGTGTGGTTGGGGGGGGAGGATGGAATAAACAAATGGGGTGAAATTAAGCAAGGTGGGAGGAGAACTCTGCGGAGTAGAAGCAGCAGCATAAAATCTGTCAGGCTACTCCTGCTTCTTGCTGTACAGTGTTTATGTAGTAAATGTATATATGCTGTAATTACCTTTGTTGTTAGATATATAAGCCATTTTCCACCAAAGTCCGAGCACGTCTTAGCTGTACATCTGTGGCTACTTAGCAATCGGATAACACCACATTAGAACTTGTGGGTTAATGGGCCACGTCGCTTTTTCCTTGTTCCAGTCCTTCTTGCCATCCTGTGCCTGCCATTCCTTGGATAGCAATGCCCCTTCCATTTTTGTTTTCAACATTTTCTTCCCTCTGCCCTCCCCACCATCCAATTCCGCGGTCTTTGATTTAACTTCCTCTTTCTGGCTTAACAGATTCAGGATGCCAGGAACCATGTTGGGCAAGCCTTGTACCTGCTGAACAGCAGAGATCAGTCTTACCAGTTTAAAAGCGGGGCCGAGGTCAATAAGGTCAGTCAGGTTTAAATACTTACAGCAACTTAGCAGCAAATATCCTTGAATAATCAATGCCTGAATTAATTGTTAAATGAATTTCGTTTCAAAGCTACTAAGCTTTAAATATTTAATAACCATAGATTATTTTGCTAATATCTAGTGACTGCTATCTACCAGTGGTCTGCAAAAATCAGATAAAACGTTAACTCTCAAGCAATGATAGGTAAAAGATGGGGGTTGCTGTCATGTCTCCCCTACTTCTGAAAGTGACATGTTGCAGAGAATTGGAATGGGGTATGTTCAATGGCATTTTAATGGCCTCATTATGGCGTTTTAGTACTTGTTTCTACATTTTGCCTAAATTGTTCCAGGTTTGAAACTAAGTTTCTTACAATAGTATGGAAAACCATGGCGTCCCTTAAAAGGCTCAGCAAATTGTCCAGTCAGTATCGAAGACTGAGATTTTCCAGACCCGCCGGGGTGGGACCCACCACGGGAGATTCAGCGGTGCAGCCAAACGCCTGGGACTGGACGATCCCGGTGGAGGGATGAGGCCTGATCCTGCCCTGAGCTGTACAGGCCGGGATCTGTTTCCTGTTCCTCACGGCAACCTCCGCCAAATTGGCAGTGGAGGCGCTGCAGATTGGTGTCTGATTGTATTCCAGCAGCCCATGTTAGATGGTGCACATTGAGAGTTTCAGTAATCAAATGTCTGACTGGCACTATCAAGCCATAAATATCAGCTGACGCCCCCTGGGTGAGACTTGACGCTCAGAATGAGTCAGTGCTTTCAGAAGAGCCGGGTGAACCAAAATCCATCTTCCAGAAGAAGGTCTTAATTGCCGACTGCCATTGTTGCAGGTTGGCTGACGAGTGCAGAGTAAATATTCTGTGTAAAATTACAACACCAAACTACTTTCTAGTGATGAATATAAAAGTTCTCTGTAAAGTATCTTTGAAAAAGCTCATAGCCACTGATGTGTCAAAATGATAAAGTAGCACCACTGTGTCCTTGACTGCGAAAAGATTAAAATTCATTTAGTTCTGAGTTGAAAATTGCTTCACGTGATGTATGGCCCAATTCACTTCCAGTGTTGACGCACTCCTGACATGCTTGTAAGTTATCTGCTCTGTCTGTCTTGTGAGGATAATTATCTTTCTCTATGATTCATTGTGGCAGATCCTCTCATTCTTTACGTAAAAGTAATATAGGAAAACAACTGTGTCTGAGACCCTATCTGAAGGAGCAGAAGTCAGCTTAGCAACTGGGATGAAGATGGATATCTGGGTCCAATGAGTGGCAGCTTTGTTTCCCCCACTTGTTGCTAGAGTGAAGTTAATATTCTGTTTACCATTAATTAATCCAAAAGATTATCAGTAATCATTAACCAGTCCTGAAGCCTACCTGACAGAAACGCAGACGTTTTATTTTTAAGCTCATGGATGCAGTAATGTTGCAGCTAACCCGTGCTCGCAATAGACTCACCACTCCTGCCGCAATGACACTCCCGGAAGTTGCCTCGAGCAGTTTGATGGTGAGCATGTATCCTATTCTGTGACTGACCAGTGTCTTTTGCTTTGCTCGCTCACTCGTTCTCTCGCCTCCACTCACTTGCCCTTTCTTTCACTCTCTCTGATTCCCCACCCCCCACCTATTTTATCCTACCTCTCTCTACCTGTCAACCGGTCCGGTATTGTATTGCAGCTGTAGCCTCAGAGAAAAGGGCGGCACGGTAGCACAGTGGTTAGCACTGTTGCTTCACAGAGCCAGGGATCCGATTTGGGTCACTGTGTGTGCAGAAGTCTGCGCATTCGCCCCGTCTCTACGTGTTTCCTCCCACAAGCCCAAAAAGACGTGCTGTTAGGTGAATTAGACATTCTGAATTCTCCCTCGGTGTACCCGAACAGGCACCGGAGTGTGGTGACTAGGGGATTTTCACAGTAACTTCATTGCAGTGTTAATGTAAGCCTACTTGTGACACTAGTAAAGATTATTATTATTATTAAAAGCCAATAGCTTCATACCAGCACTATAATTAGTAGTGTGTCTGCAGCCTAAATTGTAATCCAAGTTCATCTGGTATCAAAATCCGTGTCATTCTTTGTCATTAGCTTTTGTGTTGTCTGAAAACAAGCTTTAGGGAAGGATTGTGGCCGACATTTTTTCCACCTGAAAATAACACTGGACATGTCAAACGCAAGACTGCTTAATTTATATGTTCACAATAAGTCAATTACCTTGACGTGCACTGACTTTGTATCACACTGCAAAATATACATGTTCCCATATGACTTTAATTAACTTGCTCTCATGTGACTTAAATTAGCATGTTCCCATGCAACATTAACATGTTCCCATGCAACATTAACATGTTCCCATGCAACATTAACATGTTCCCATGCAACATTAACATGTTCCCATGCAACATTAACATGTTCCCATGTGACTTTATATTCCAATAGGTTAGGATCTTGTAAGAATGATACACAAAGATATTCTTAAAGAATGCAACTTCCATTTTATCAGCTTAAGCCAGTGTTTAATTGTATATATTTGTAATAACTAAATATCTTAATTCTCTTTTAGAAAATGTTCACACCACCTCTTCCTGGCGACGTCTTTGCAAATTTCTACATTAATCTGAGTAAACTTTGTTTGATTGTGTACCAGCTCCATCTTCTGCAACCCAATTTGAATAAGGTAATATGTGGCTGTAACACCATTCTTATTATATCACTGTTATGAATATGAAGATTGTAAGCTTATGTTTTGGGACTGCCTCTTTAATTTAGAGTACAATGGAGAAATAAAAGGGGGGTCATGTGACTTGTTCTGAATTCTACCCAACGACCAGCTTAGGTGGCTTGGTTGTTAAAGGATAAAGTGTTGTTTTACCAGGAACAGGACGCATGATGTTAACACCTGGGGATAATGGCAAGGGCATCTGTGATGACTGGGTGGAATGTTACTCTTCAAGTGATAACAGGGAGATGTTAGGAATGTTCAGGTGTTACGAACGCTTATACTTTGAACCGCCTAGTTAATGGATAGAGGCCCATGCAATTCACATTGCCATGGGGGTGGGCTTTAGGGGTCTAGTTGGTAGGAAGCCACTAAAAGAATTGGGTTGCAGTTTTCCAAAGATATTCCTGAACCCGTCAGATTTCACAGACATAGTCGATCTGCAAGCGTCTGAGTGGGCAGAGAGATAGAGGCAGCGGTCTCTACTGGTCACTGCACAGAATGCGGTTGAGACATCACACTCTCATTGACGAATTCATTGAGGATTTGATAGAGGCTGGAAGATTTGCCTAGCTTCGCCAGAGGGAAGTCTCTCCAAGGTAACCTCACTGTGAAAGTCGGTTTGAGGAATAGAAATTATCTGGCTGGAAGAGGAAGGAGGTCACCGGGAGCTGAGAGTATCTTTGAACTGGTTTCTGGCAAATAAAGTGTCCTCTTAAAGTTCAAAGCAAAGAGGGGATTTCCCATTTTAAATGTTAAATGGGAAACTTTCTGTAGTTTTGAGTATGATCTGCCTACTGAAATTCTTTGGTCAGTTATCTTAATTTGTTACCATAAAAGACTTAAAACTGAATGTTGTGTGCTCCTTCACTGAAAAGTCTCCTTCACTGAAAATCTAACATAATTTTACATGTTATCGGTGTCTGGGAATTGTTACATTACCAACTAGAGTTGCCACCTGTGATTAAATGTATTCCTGGAGGTTTCATCACATCACCTGCCCCCTCACTCCAGCTATTAGTCACCAATGCATGCATCCTTGTAACAAACTGCCTTCCTACACCAATTGGAAAGCAAAAAGACTTATTTTTTTATATATAAATTTAAAGTACTAATTCATTTGTTTCCAATCAAGGTGCAATTTGGCGCGGCCAATCCACCTACCCTGCACATCTTTGGGTTGTGGAGGTGAGACCCACGCAAACACGGGGAGCAAACTCCACGCGGACAGTGATCTGGGGCCAGGATTGAACCTGGGACCTCTGCGCTGTGGGGCAGCATTGCTAACCACTGAGCCACCGTCAAAAAGACGTCTTACCCAATTGGATGATGTGCAACTGTCTGTCAGCCAACAGTTCTGTTCTCTCTCTCTCCCCCCCCCCCCCCCAAAAATCTTTTTATAAATGTCTCAAATGATTTTTCTCCAGGCTAGGACATGGGGGGAGTCCAGGAGACTGATCAAGATTGGCCTGAAATCTCCTGGAATTCAAGGAGATTTGGCAACCCAATTGTTTGAAGTAATCAGTGTAAATGGGTTTGTTTTGTACCGTTGTTCAGTAGTTTGGTAAACGTGACATTTCGAATGTGATATGACATTGATCAGATTTAACTTGGGCTTGTGGTCGTTATTCGTGACTTCTATCAGTGACTTGGAGAAAGAAATGTTTTTTTTTGTTTGTGTAAGTGACACAAAATTAGGTGCATTGATGTTGACCAACGTGTAATATTAGGGTACCGGGCTAGATCCCAACTTTTGTTAGGAAAGCGGACAAGAACCCCCACAATTTTTAATTTGTAAAACTGTGAGGAAAGGAAACTTCGCCCTGAGAGTGATGTCTGACCAATAGGGGATCATGTTAAAACCAACTTTAATTTAAAGACAGAATTAACCAGATTAACATCCAGATTTTACAAATAACAGTTAAACAGTTCTTAAATGAAAGAAAAAACTTTAACTTGCTGTCTACACCTGCCTCTAATTCCAGTTGAGTAACTCAATACAGTTCAAATGCTCCTTATAAATAAAGTTAACAAAACTTGTTACTTTAAATAAAAGGAAAATATTGCAGATGCTGGAATCTGCAACAAAACAGAAAATACTCAGCAGGTCTGGCTGCATCTGTGGAGAGAGAAGGGAGCTAACGTTTCGAATCTGCATTGACAAAGAGTAACCTGTGTAGATGGGAGCAGGAAGTTGCATCGCAACATTGCCACGCTGAGAGAGTGGGCAAAAATATGGCCGAAGCAGTTTAATGTGGGGGATGGGGGGGTAGGGTCCGCCACTTTGGACGAATGAACCGAGTTTGTCACAGTTTTGGCACAGTTAGGTTGTGATGATGAGAATAGGAAGTTATATACAATGGACAGATAAGGTAAAACTATAGCCAGTGGAGTTCAGCATGAGATCACCCATTTTGGAAATAAGTAAACAAATCCGAATTTCTCCTTGATGCTGAGAGACTGGAAATTATGAGAAAAGCAAGAATGCAAATCAATAAAAACCTATGGTGGTCTTTAAATTGGAAAGGCTGATAGGATGCTGACCTCCTGTGTGAGGTGGACGTGCTGTTGGACTACAAGGGGGAGGGAAGTGATTCTCCATTTGCTCAGAGCTTTGGTTAAATTCATTTTTATAGTCTTGTAGAGGCTGCAGTGCAGATTCATCAGAATCTTACCAAGGCCTACAGGGTCCAATTCAGAATGGATTGCATAAACTTGCTTCCTGGTTCCCTTGAGATGAAGAGATGGTGGGGCAATCTAATAGAGCTGTTTAAAGTGGTGAAGGGATCCAATCGGAAACTTATAGAGGAACCGTGTTATCGAGTGGAGGAATTCGGAGCAAGGGAGTACAATCTTCATATTAGAGCCCAAGCCATTTTGGAATGAAATGAGAAAGCATCTTTCACAATATGAGTAATGCAGTTTGGAACCTGCATCCCCCAAAAGGCTATGGATGGCAGGCCGATTGAAATTTTCAAGACTGAGATTGATGGATGTTGTTGGGTGAAAGTTTCAGGACATGGGGATCAAAGTGAAGAGGAGGTCCAAATCGGTATGATTTAATTAAATGGCAGATCCAGCTCGAGAGGCTGAATAACCTCCTCCTGTTCCTGTGACTGCGGGTATCGGCCATGCTGTTTATACAGCATCATGCAAATTCACACTGACCCAGATTCAGCATTGAAAAGTGACATCCTTCTGTAACTTAAATGTTGTCAAAACAGATTGACCTTGTGGGGCGGTGAGATTGTTAATGTTAGCCTGGCAGGTAGCATCGTTCTACACACCCTGCTTTTCCCCTCTGTGTCATGTCAGATTGTGTTCCATTTAAAATATGACGTACAAAACAAGCATAAAGTCCAGGACTCGAGGCTGGAAAATTTCCCAACCTTGGTTATTAAGTTACAACGTCAAGCATAAACCTATAATTTTTTTATGTAGCTTTGAAGGAATGAATGTCTTACCAGCAGCGTTGACATTCTTTACAATAAGAAAAGAATTACTGGGGTTACTATGATGTAAGAAGTTCTTGTGTTGGTTTTTGGACTATCTTCTCATCAGCTTTGCCCTTCACTTTCCAGAACTTCAAACCTGCAGGAAGCTCCGTGCTGCACAGCCCGGGATCCATGTTGTAAGTGTCTCTTGATTTCGGGAAATGTTGCAGCAGTTCGATTTTGACCCACTGACTTGGCTAGTCTGACACTGTTGCTTCACATCGCCAAGGTCCCAGGTTCGATTCCCGGCTTGGGTCACTGTCTGTGTGGAGTCTGCACGTTCTCTCTGTGTCTGCTTGGGTCTCCTCCGGGCGCTCCGGTTTCCTCCCACAAGTCCTGAAAGACGTGCTGTTAGGTAATTTGGACATTCTGAATTCTCTTCTGTGTTCCCGAACAGGCGCCGGAATGTGGCGACTAGGGGATTTTCACAGTAACTTAATTGCAGTGTTAATGTAAGCCGACTTTGACAATAAAGATTATTAAAAACAATTGCCCAGCTGAAGACTGGGAGGTTTGGAGTGTCTCCAACCAGCCGCCTTTTCTGACCTATTTGTTTTAAATTGAGTTTTTGCTCACATCTGGAAAAAGTGACACTGTGCACACATTGAATCTGGAACATTTAAATTTCAGTGACAGGAGCAGTGGAAGCCAGAGAGTTTGTAAGTGTATTTCATTTTGCATATGTGTCGCATTTTGCATTTGACGCACTCTTCCCAGGAATGTTATTGCTTTTTAAATGATTTCCGTCTTATTTGTTTACTCTCTTGGGTATCTTGCTGTGATTGGCGAATAGCTGTTTTCTTGTTTTTTGGGGGGGGGGGGGGGGGGGGGGGGGGGGGGGGGGGTTCAATGGCGCTATTAAAAATAACGCCGAAGACTACAGTTTGAAATATTTGTTCCAGAAACCTGGGCAAAGGTTGCAATTGAAATCGTTGCAGATCCAAGTGTATTGTGATTCACTTAACAAATTACAAATGCTCGATGTTTTAAAAGACTTGCTAAATTACTGGATGTTATTCAGTAGGTTTATTAGATCTGCATCCGTCCCACCTGCCTTCTCAACGATTTCATTGCAACAAAATAAGATTAAAATGTTGGTGCCTAAATGTAAAAGGACATTAGTTAATTTGCAAATTCACATTGCTAATGGATGTCTCGGCTCTCCACAAATGCTTCATTAATGTTGTTGATTCAATTTACAAAGAGACATACGCACAGCTTTTCAGTTGTAAGGTTAATGGAATGGCAGAATTCCATCCCCAAAAAGAGTACAAAATCCTAGAATCATGCGGTTTAAAAACATTAAACCACTGTGTACTAGTGCCACCATGGCACAGTGCTGTTGAGGCCACTGGTTTGTGCTCAATAACTCAAATTGCATTATTACATGGCCCTCCTGCATTTCTCCTGGGATCAAACTGCACAGTTCTGTCCATTTTTCTGAGTACTGTTACTAACAATTTATTATTGAGATGACTTAGTGCCACGGTTTACTGTTGCTCTCAAACAAATTCAGTGATACTGTTGCTATTGCTGCACTATCTTATTGGAGCATTGTTATCTAAGCTGCAATTCCTCCTCTTAAATATGACGTTAAATACAGAGTTTGTAACCTCACTTGTCTGCCTGCTGAGGGGTTTGTATCACGGACGCTCTGCCAAAGTTGGCTTTCAGAGGCCAGATGCTTCTCTGGAGTGGGAATGCGCGAGGCGCCACCTATCCTCCTGCCTGTGAATGGCATGCAGCCCGTTGAGATCTAAGGAAAGGAAATGCTGTCACAAGGGTGGAATCCTGTCCCGTAGTTCGTTCACAGCTAGGCTTTGAGTTGAAAGTCCAGGGTGGACTGCCAGCCTAATGTAGAAGCAGAGATCCGTCATCCCAGTGGGCTTCGGTGACAGCAGCACCGAGCATGCAGCAAGAGTGTCTTTCCTTCTGGGCTAAGTGTCAACAGGAATGAATTTCAACAGGTATTTTCTCTATTCTGTGTTACAGTGAGCTTAATAACCAGAAATTTGAAGTTAGCCACGTGCACAAAGTGGAATGTGTGGTTCCCTGGCTAAATGACACATTGGTTTTCTTTACTATCGCACTACAGCTTTGTCAGCAACTAAAGGATAAGGTACAGTCTATTTTCTACACTTCGTTAAAGCGGAAATATTTTTTTAAAATATAAATTTAGAGTACCCAATTCATTTTTCCAATTAAGGGCCAATTTAGCGTGGCCTACCCACCTACCCTGCACATCTTTGGGTTGTGGGGGCGAAACCCACGCAAACACGGGGAGAATGTGCAAACTCCACACGGACAGTGACCCAGAGCCGGGATCGAACCTGGGACCTTGGCGCCGTGAGGCAGCAGGGCTAACCCACTGAGCCACCATGCTGCCCAAAAGTGGAAATATTTTGATGGTCTGTTGACAATTGGCTATTTGTGTTCAGAAGAAACTAGTTTTGTGATTGCCAGAGCAGTGTTATTAAGTTATTCTAATGAAATGCTGTCTGATTACAATGGCCAACGACATTGGGTAAATTTGGCTGTGTTATTTCCGGGCTGCTAAATTAAACAGGGCGGTTCCTCCTGACAACTGGCACGGTGTTGTTTAGGTCTGATGCATGCTGTCTTCCCTTCTCCCTCACCCACCTTTGTGCCCCTCCTATGGACCTCTGCATTCGCTGATGCCCCCTGCTGGGCAGGGAGCTAACAGCTGACGTAACTCTCTGCTGTGCTGTCCTGTAACGTAGGGTCTGAGCTTCCTTGCTGCCTGTTATAGGCCTCTTAAAATTTGCGAGTGGGGTGTTACAGATAATGTTAGTAAATTCCTCCGATGTGCCATCTTACTGGCCTGGGCACTTTGCCATTTTAAGCCCTTTTGAAATTGAGCTGTATTAGTTGAATTGAATATATTAAGATTTGAAAACTTGCACAAATGAAAGATGTTAAAAATATTGCCTTAAATCAGAGTTTCCCAAACTTTCCAGCCACAGAACCATTGGACCTCACGAGTTCTGACAAAACTCCTGAGAAATATTCTTATTGTATTGAAGAATTAAAGCTTAAAAATTATTATTGCATAATATGTACAAATATACAAAAATCTGTCTTATCAGGAGCTCTCCCTCCCCACCCGTGCCCACCTCCTCTTCCTCCCTCCCTCTTTCTCCCCCTCCCACCCACCCACGCTCCCCCTCTTCCTCTCCCCCCACTCACGCCTCCCCACTTCCTCCCCCCCCCACCCATGCTCCCCCTCTTCCTCGTCCCCTCCACCCACGCTCCCCTTCTTCCTCCTCCCCACCCCCCCCACCCACGTCTCATCTCTTTCTCCCCCCCCCCCCCCCACGCTCCCCTTCTTCTCCCAACCCACACCTCATCTCTTTCTCCCCCCCACCCACGCTCCCCCTCATCCTCCACACGGTGATAAAACTTGCCACTTTGAGAATGTGGGTAAAATGCTGTGTTTGAGGTGTTTTTTTCACTCTTGGATGCTACAATTTTTTTTTTAATGTCTTTTCAGATTTCTGTGTTTTCCAGTTACTGGAACTTCAAGCACTACTGATTCTGAGCAACAAACTAAAGGAAGAACAGTCTGCACTTTGTACCCACCTCCTGCGCCCAGCTCCCAGTCCGTCTACTGTAAACACTGCCCCTGAATGCTTCCGGCAGTTTTTGTTTAGACTTTAGAAATCGATAAGCCACACACGGTGCACTTTGCTCACCTGCCCTCTATACGCGTCTCTTGTTTTAATAAAAGTTAGGTTCCATGTGGTGCCAGGTCTGGCAATGTTTGGAAATGAGCCATCGAAAGAAAATGCCGTCTAAATGTTCAACCCTGCGATCAGCTTTTGGTCGCTGTTCATGTCAAAACATTAGGTTTTAACGGATGAAGATATAGTTTACCGCTGCTGTGAGGAACATGATAGCAAATATGCGGGTGGTATTGAGGTAGAAGCAGTGATTCCTGTAGAATTCCATAGATTTGCATTGTGCACTTTTGATCATTTCCGAATCGCAGGCTGTGTGATGAAGTAAGCTCCCCGAAGAGAGAGCTTGCTGTTCAGGCACTGAAGCTAATGTTTTCAGCCTGTTCAACAGGGAAATAAATTAACTAAAACTATACATTATACCTCTTAGTGGACCAGCCAAACATTCTTGAATTACAATATCCTTGGGAGCCAGAGATTCCTTTATCAAGAAGAAATGGAGAGATTGAAGTGTAGCCGTGTTTAAGTTTAAACAGATCATATTTACGCAGTTTATTTATATATTAAATTACAATGGCATTAGTTAATTTTAAACTTGTGCTGGTCACAAATCAACCAGGCATTGTGTGCATGGTGGCTTTACCAAGAAATCCTGTACCTGGACCTCGATTATTCTTGCATCGGGGTTTCCGAACTGGCAGTCGAAGTTTTTGTTTCTCTGATGAGTTAGCAACTTAAAATGGACAAAACTGAAAAATACCGAACAAAACAAAATAGCGCAAAACTGAGCCCAAATTGATTTGCACAAACGTTAGACTTCTAAGATGTGCTGTAAGTGTTTTAGCTTATTGACTAGATCTGCATTGCTCAAAATTTGCTTAGGAGCCCTTTACGCGGTTGGGAGTATCGAACAAATGGTTTGGCTAATTATTTTGGATATGTGTTTGTCTGGAGTCTCAGCAGACACGAGTACTGACCAGTTGACACTAAAATATTGGAATTTACACTGCGTAGTTCATGAAAAAAATTAGATTTGCGCACAGCGTTAATGAACAGGGGAAATGTATTAAACGTGTATTCCAGTAAAGTGAATCCTTGCACTTTGAAAATGTAATCTGTTCCATTAGTCCAACAGGGCATGGTTTCGAGATGTAGGGAATTGCTTTACAGTGAAGGATGCACAAGGGGATCTCGAGCAGTCAGATAAATCCCCGTAATGCAGGACATAAAGTGCATTTGTGTATCCCCTCTGGATAATTTGTGGGTAGCGGGTGTGTATTAACATGTTCATATTTCGGTTGCATTTTTGCAAAATATTTGGATATTTGTCATAATGCATTGCTTACACTGGCAAACTAAGACAACTTTTTTTTTAGCTCTTTGCAAAAGTGATATTAATCTTGAAAATACCGTTCGCAATGGGATTATATTCAGGATCCAAATATTGTATTTCAGTAGATTGTGGTATCCAGAGGTCATTGATTTTTCTTTGAATCTTAACCATGCACTGCTCTAATTATTAAGAATTTTGTTAAGAATCCAGTACAAATAATGACCACCTTTTAATGCACGTCTTCAGCTGAGAATGGAGACTGTCCAAAAGTCAATCCTGTTTGTTCGAAATGAAATTTGACATGGTGTGCAGTAATACTGTTTTGATTTCTTTTGTAAATAATGAAATTTGTTTCTAAGTGTGTGAGGGACACAATTTGAAAAATATCTGATTAAACATCCTGTGATTATATATTCGACACGGATCAAATTGAGCATTGTTCAAACTGTCGTTCCACCGAATAGTTGTTTGAGAAGGAACACCCTGTGCTTACAAATGTCTGGGAGCTGTGGAACCTGTTCTTAAGTGTTGAAACTTACACTTTATTGTTGATTGTTATTGGCGTCTAGAAGCTTTGTGGATAAAAAGCAACATTTGGGAGTACTAACTCTGCCGCTGACTTTAGCCGGCATGCTTGTCTGTGTAAGGTGATGCAAAATATTCGCAGTAGCTGAGTCCTTGATTTGCACGGCATTTAACGCAAGTGTGTCAGCATGAATGCTTTTTTTAAAAATAAATTTTAGAGGACCCAATTCATTTTTCCAATTAAGGGCAATTTAGCGTGGCCAATCCGCCTACCCTGCACATCATTGGGTTGTGGGGGTGAAACCCACGCAAACTCGGGGAGAATGTGCAAACTCCACACAGACAGTGAACCGGGATCGAACCTGGGACCTTGGCGCCGTGAGGGAGCAGGGCTAACCACTCGGCCACCGGGCTGCCCTGCCATGAATGCTTTCTTGACGGTAACAGATTGCAGTAGATTACAAACCACAGACTTCTCTGCCATTTTCTTTCTCAACTTTGTTGCCTGGGTCTGTGGAAATAATTGTGCTGCAACTTGAAATGTTTTGCTGGAGGAGAGAAAGTAGTCTTTGCTTCTCTGCAAGGACCGTTAACACGAACACGCAGAGAGAAGTGGGGTTGGGGGGGGGGGGGGGGCAGAGAGAGAGATTTTCTACCTTAAAAAAAAATCAAAGTCCAGCTAGAGTCTTGTGGTGACACGGTTTCCTGTCTAAAGGCGTTGTGCCTTGTACACAATTTTTAAAAATTGTAGCAGAGGATATGGGCATCACTGGCAAAGTTAGTGTTTGTTGCCTTGCGGTCCATCTGGTATCTGTAACACTTTTAGTACAACTGAACAGCTCATTGGACCATTTCAGGGGATAGTTGAAAGTTATCCACATTGCTGTCGGAGCCGTACGTCGGCCAAACCCAATAAGGATGGCAGATTTCATCCCCTAAATCAGATGGATTTTTCTGACAATTGATACATGGATTGATTGATCGAGTTGCACCAGATGTCGTGGTTCTGTGCCCCAGGAGCATTAGCTTGGACCTTTCGATAATTCCTCCAGTCACATTACCACTAGCACCATCATCTCCCTTTGTTAATTGTGAAGCTGTTTGTTGTAAAGTGTGCTGAAGTTACAAGCTGTACTTTTGAATAAAGCAACATGCTGAGTGGGATAGGTGAGGGCATTACATAGGCCAGTTAACGTTTACTCAAAGCTCAAACTTCTAGGTGAAGTAAGGAAGAATAAATAAGCATGTGCCACATAAGTTATTAATTTTTTTTTACTGCTGTGATGTCTTCCAGGATCATGTAAAATGAATATAGTATGTTGAATATGTTTTCTGTTGCTATCCCTGCGATCAATCTCAAATAATGTGCTTATGTTTTGATGTCTGCCGTAGATGTAATGATGTGACTGAGACCAATTATATTTAACATGGATTGTCTAAATTATTTGGAATGTATTGTGGACCAAACAAATCATTCAGATTATATCTGCAATAAAGTATTGATCTCAAAGAGTGATCGGGTTGTTCAGTGTTAAGTTTGAGCCCGTGTCCATTTTCATACACTTGCTGTCAGTGAAGCAGCACTCTGATATTTTTGAGCTGGAGTGGCAATTATTGCCCGGGTCTATTCAGATCATAGTCCACGTAGCACAAAATAAATGAATGGGAATCGGGCAGCGCAGTGGATCAGCTCTGCTGCCTCCCGGCGCCGAGGTCCCAGATACGATCCCGGCTCTGGGTCACTGTCCATGTGGAGTTTGCACATCGCCCCCACAACCCAAAGATGTGCAGGCTCGGTGGATTGGCCACTCTAAATTGCCCCTTAATTGGAAAAAATGAATTGGGTGCTCTAAATTTTAAAAAAATGAATGGGAATGGTATAAATTTCCACAAGTGTACCCGGTATGCTGAGTGAAAATTAGCCATTAATATAGTTTTTGAGAGAATGGGTGGCTTTGGATTGTGGTTAAGGCCAGGATTAATGCCTGTAAGTGTTTGAAACCTGATTTCAGAATCACAATACAACATCCTGATTTTTTTTGGATTAGGATAGCGATATTGTACGTTGATTTGATACGTTAAACAATCGGGAAACATTTTAGTTTCTAAACTTCTCGGCATTGATTTGTAACAGATTTTCTTTTTTAAATTTAAAGTGCCCAATTCTTTTTTTTGCCATTTGAGGCAATTTAGCGCAGCCAGTCCACCTTCCTGCACATCCGGTTTGTTGGGGTGAGACCCATGAAGACACTGGGAAAATATGCAAACTCCACACGGACAGTGACCCAGAGCCGGGATAGAACCTGGGTCCTTGGCACTCTTGAAGCAAACAGTGGACCTGACTGCAAAACACAATTATTTTGTGATCACATTTTCTCCACTTTTGTCTCCAAATTATAATGAATTCAATTATCTTCCCTCACTGTAAATGCTGATTTCCCTTCTAACCATCCGAAAGCTTAAGTGTGAACAAACCTTGAATAGTCTGCGCAGATTTGGTGTCTCTAATATTAATAATCATTTATTGTCACAAGTAGGCTTCAATTAAGTTACTGTGAAAAGCCACATTCCGGCGCCTCTTTGGGGAGGCCGGTACGGGAATTGAACCCGCGCTGCAGGCCTTGTTCTGCATTACAAGCCAGCTGTTTAGCCCACTGTGCTAAACCAGCCCCTGGAAGAATGTAAAGGTGTTGGAGGCTGTTCAGAGAAGGTTTTTAACTGGAATGAGCGAGTTGTCTTACAAGGAAAGGTTGGACAGACGACTTGTTTCCACTGGAGTTTAGAAGAGAGGGGCGGCACATGCGCAGTGGTTAGCACTGGGACTGCGCCGCTGAGGACCCGGGTTCGAATCCCGGCCCTGGGCCACTGTCCGTGTGGAGTTTGCACGTTCTCCCCATGTCTGTGTGGGTTTCACCCCCACAACAACCCAAATGTGCGTAGGACAAGTTAAATTGCCCCTTAATTGGAAAAAAAAACAATTGGGTACTCTAAATTTATTTTTAAAAAGAGGGAGGGGTGACATCATAGAATTTGCAGTGCAGAAGGAGGCCATTCGGCCCATCGAGTCTGCACCGGCTCCTGGAAAGAGCACCCTACCCAAGGTTAACACCTCCACCCTATCCCCATAACCCAGTAACCCCACCCAACACTAAGGGCACTTTTGGACACTATGGGCAATTTATCATGGCCAATCCACCTAACCTGCACATCTTTGGACTGTGGGAGGAAACCGGAGCACCCGGAGGAAACCCACACACACACTGGGAGGATGTGCATACTCGGCCCAAACAGTGACCCAAGCCGGGAATCGAACCTGGGACCCTGGAGCTGTGAAGCGATTGTGCTATCCACAATGCTACCGTGCTGCCCCTTGATTGACATAAATAAGATCCTGAATGGTCTTGACCAGGTGGACGTAGAAAGGGTATTTCCTGTGTGGGTGAGGTCAGAACTGGGGGGGGGGGGGGGGGGCACTGTTTTTAAAATTAGAGATCACCCTTTCAAAACACATGAGGAGAAATTCTTTCTCTTGAGAGTTGTGTGACTTTGAAACTCTTCCTCCGAAGACTGGAAGCGGGATTGCTGAATAGAGTGGAGTTAGATAGATTCTTGTTAGGCAAGGGAATCAAAGGTTATCGAGGTAGATAGGAATGTGGAACTCGACACAAAGCGATCAGCCATGATATTGAATGGTGGAGCAGGTTCGAGGGGCTGAATGGCCTCCTTCAGCTCCTATTTTGTATTTTCGTGCATAGAATTGAAAATGAGGAATTCTATCCTGATAATTTGTGTTGAAAACCTTTGAAAAATTGTTCCGGGGGCATTCTTACTCCAGATGTGTCAGTTGACAGACCAAGCAGATGCAGTTTAACTGTGGAATTGTTAGGGCAGCACGGTGGCCTAGTGGTTAGCACAGCTGCCTCACGGCGCTGAGGTCCCAGGTTCAATCCCGGCTCTGGGTGACTGTCCGTGTGGAGTTTGCACATTCTCCCCATGTCTGCGTGAGTTTCGCCCCCACAACCCAAAAATGTGCAGAGTAGGTGGATTGGCCACGCTAAATTGCCCCTTAATTGGAAAAAATAATTGGGTAATCTAAATTTTTTTTTAAACTGTGGAATTGTTTGTGAGACATTAAATGTGATCAACTTTGTGTTATTCTGCATTGTGACCAAGAAAGTGGACTGTAAAAGTATCATCGGAAGCGATGTAGAACATCTCCAAGTCTGAGGCCTGATTGGCAAGCATGCTAAATTTTCGATGGCAGTTTGAATTAAGAAATCATTTGTTCTGAAAAGTAAGAAACTTTTCTGTCAAGTTTGCAGTTTTGGAAGTACTTATGAAGTCAGCCTGAATTGGTTTCTGTCAAAATGTTCCTTGTGCTTGCCTAAAATGTGAATTGATTCTGACAATATAGCTTGCTGATTGATATTGGGCAATTCACGCTGAAGGCATGAACACAATTTAATTTTGTTGTTTGGTAATACAGAACTGAGGAGGCTCAAAGAAAACATTTCAAACCATGTTTGACACTTGCCTGTCAGTCACCGTCAATGGTGCATTCCCCATGGCAGCACTTCGATCAATCAAGAGTCCACTTGCCAACCAGTCAGCACTCTCTTCTCATACAGTATAAATTGTTGTTTGCCCTGACATTGGTATTCTTGCGATTGTCCTGATGAGTCCAAGAGGAAAAACTTCGACAAAATGTATTTTTTCAGCCATGCTATTTAGTTGGAACAAACTGCACTCTGAGCCAGTAATATGTGATACACCAGTTTATTTTAGTACAATCTTATTGTGAATGAAAAGGATACACTAATTAGAATTTCAGCGAAATAATTTAGCAGTAATTAAAATTAATATTCAGAAATATATCTAGCCCAGCTCAAGTGGAACATGGTACATCTCCAGCACCCACCATAAGGTTCTGGATCTTAGTTGTGTGTTAACTCAGGTGGGGTAGCTGCTTTGTTTATTAAAAAGTGCATCATTTTTAGGATCATCTGGAATTGGCTTAGCTGGTCTTTACCACTGAAGGTTTAGGAACAGGCCACCTGCTTGTTAGTGTTCTCTTAATTAACCGCATCACAAACAGTAAGAAGTCTCACAACACCAGGTTAAAGTCCAGCAGCATTGTTTGGAATCGCTAGCTTTCGGAGCACAGCTACTTCCTCGGGTGAGTGAGTTAAGTATTTGGCTAAAGCAAAAGCAGATGATTTGCTATCGCCTTGCACCTCAGTTAAGTTCATGCCTGCAAAATGGAAGGTGAAAGTTTCATTGGAATACTCGAACCGTGACATGAAATCAACGGGTGAAATCAGAGCGACCCATTGCTGACATTATTTGCACACACAATAAAAGTTGTTTAAAAGTTTTGAGTTGCAATATTGGTGCCTTCCAGTTCTTGGGATTTCCCTGTACCAGTGATATGCCAGCACCCCGTCAGACTCTCGTAGCCTTGTCTTACCTTTAACTCATCTGTACTTCATTAATACAGCACACAAAGTTCAGTGCCACACATCTGAATCGCCAACTTAGACATAACTCTGCCAAGTCTTTTCTAGACAATTCTGCTATGAGCTAGCTGTACTTTAAGAATGGTTAATGGGTGTGACTGCCATGGGAAGAGTTAAAACACAGGGGCCTGCTTCATGTCACGATAACGGGTGGCACGGTGGCACAGTGGTTATCACTGCTGCCTCACAGCTCCAGGTTCAATTCTGGCCTCGGGTGACTGTGTGGAATTTGCACTTTCTCCCCGTGTCTGCGTGGGTTTCCTCTGGGTGCTCCGGTTTCCTCCCACAGTGCAAAGGTGTGCAGGTTAGGTGGACTGGCCATGCTGAATTGCCCTTTGGTGTCCAAAAAGGTTAGGTGGGGTTCCGTGGATCGAGTAGAGGTGTGGGCTTGGGTGGGGTGCTCTTTCCAAGGCCCGGTGCAGACCCGATGGGCCGAATGGCCTCCTTCTGGTCGCCGCATTATAGGAAGGATGTGGAAGCATTGGAAAGGGTGCAGAGGAGATTTACCAGGATGTTGCCTGGTATGGAGGGAAGATCTTCCGAGGAAAGGCTGAGGGACGTGCGGCGGTTTTCATCAGAGAGAAGAAGGTTAAGAGGTGGCTTAATAGAGGCATACAAGATGATCAGAGGAATAGATAGGGTGGACAGTGACAGCCTTTTTCCTCGGATGGTGATGGCTAGCACGAGAGGACGTAGCTTTAAATTGAGGGGAGATAGATATAGGACAGATGTCAGAGGTAGGTTCTTTACTCAGAGTAGTAAGGGCGTGGAATGTCCTGCCTGCAACAGTAGTGGACTCGCCAACATTAAGGGCATTTAAATGGTCACTGGATAGACATATGGATGATAATGGAATAGTGTAGCTGGGCTTTAGAGTGGTTTCACAGGTCAGCACAACATCGAGGGCCGAAGGGCCTGTACTGCGCTGTAATGTTCTATTGTTCTATGTAAATTCAATGATGTAAAGAAGTTTCTGTTGAAAAGCTCCATTCTGTTCCTCAACCAAACTTTAAAAGCGGAATTCACTAGAAAGTAAAAAGAGCTGATTCTGCGGTGATTTTAATATCTGTGCAAACTGCAAATAGAAAGTATTGTTAAGCCATTAGTACTGGATTGATGTAAAGCTGGCAGAGATGATACATTTCACTTTTGGATGTGATCCAGGGAAGGTGCCTGTCAAAATGACTAATATAAGAGCGGAGAACCTCCAGAGGATTCATGAGAAATTCAGGTATGCAGTGAAGAATATTGCGAATTGATCTGGCCTCTGGCTGGGAGTCGCCTCCAGACCCTAAGGTTCCAATGCCGGATTGTCCACTCCCACCTTGTGCTTTCCATGCTGCAAGAGAGAAAAACCAAGCATCAGGTTGATCATTATGGACGACTTAAAATGCTTTGATTCTTGCTACTCCTAAGACATTTAAATCTCTGGTTCTTTCAGATTCTCCCTGGGGGTGGCAAGTTTATTGCAGTTTGTTTTGTAGGCAAAAAAATAACAACGTTGCATGCTATTCTCTCGTGGGAAGTGGGTGTCTTTGTTGCCCATCCCTAATTGCCCTTGAACCAAGACTTCCTTTGCCATTTCAGTCACCATATTGTCGTGGGTCATAGAATTTACAGTGCAGAAGGGGGCCATTCAGCCCATCAAGTCTTCACCGACCCTTGGAAAGGGCACCCTACTTAAACCCATGCCTCCACCCTATCCTAGTAACCCCACCTAACTTTTTCTACACTAAGGGGCAATTTAGCATGGCCAATCCACCTAACCTGCACATCTTTGGACTGTAGGAGGAAACCGGAGCACCTGGAGGAAACCCACGCAGACACAGGGAGAACGTGCAGACTCCGCACAGACAGTCACCCAAGGCAGGAATTGAACCCGGGTCCCTGGAGCTGTGAGGCAGCGGTGCTAACCACTGTGCCACCGTGCCGCTAAATGGGCTTGGAGACACATTTAGGCCAGACCAGATCAGGGTGGCAGATTTCCTTCCCTTCTGAAGTAGGTTAATGAACTAGATGATCCAATGATAGTTTTTTTTTTAAACTGGGGAATTCATATTTATTTTATATTTTGAAATTCATTTTATGTTCAAACTTATTTCATTTAGGAACGTACTGTGTTTCAAGCTACATTCTTTACCCGTTGACAAAATAGCCACAAGAACCTAACTCCAGTTTATAAATTAATTCTGGAGGAAAAAACTGATTCGCTTCAAGTCACACTTTGCAAGATGGTGTCACAAAGCCGTGCTGTGTCTGTCAAAAAATGATTTAAAATCCACAGCCTGGAAATCTGAATTGAACTCTTTTTTTTAGAAGCAGGCAATAATGCCAGTGCTGCCTTGTGGACAGAGAGATCCAATTAGCCCCACTCCTGTAATAAAAGCGAAATACTGCCGTTGCTGGAAATCTGAAAATATAAACAGGAAATGCCGGATAAACCCAGTCAATCAATGATAGTTTCCTGGTCACAGTTACTGAGACGAGCTTTCAGTTCCAGATTTTTATTGAATTTAGATTGAATTTTATTGAATTTCGGCTGGTTTAGCTCACTGAGCTAAATCGCTGGCTTTAGCAGACCAAGCAGGCCAGCAGCACAGTTCGATTCCCGTACCAGCCTCCCCGGACAGGCGCCGGAATGTGGCAACTAGGGGCTTTTCACAGTAACTTCATTGAAGCCTACTCGTGACAATAAGCGATTTTCATTTTCATTCATTTTTTTTCATTCCACCAGGTAGGATTTGAACTCACATCCCCAGAGTAATGGCCCAGGCCTCTGGATTGCTAGTCTGGTGATATGAAAAAATGAAAATTGCTTATTGTCACAAGTAGGCTTCAAATGAAGTTACTGTGAAAAGCCCCTAGTCGCCACATTCCGGCGCCTGTTCGGGGAGGCTGTTACGGGAATTGAACCGTGCTGCTGGCCTGCCTTGGTCTGCTTGCAAAGCCAGCGATTTAGCCCTGTGCTAAACCAGCCCCTATTTTGGCGGCATGACAGCACAGTGGTTAGCACTGTTGCTTCACAGCTCCACGGTTCCGGGTTCAATTATCGGCTTGGGTCACTGTCTGTGCGGAATCTGCACGTTCTCCCGTGACTGCGGGGGTTTCCTCCGGGTGCTCCGGTTTCCTCCCACAAGTCCCGAAAGACGTGCTTGTTAGGTGAATTGGACATTCTGAGTTCTCCCTCTGTGTACCTGAACAGACACCGGAATGTGGTGATTAGGGGATTTTCACAGTAACTTCATTGTAGTATTAACGTAAACCTACCTGTGACACTAATAAAGATTATTATTATCAGTACACCATATACCACCACTATTAGCATCCATAGTAAGAAACAAACCGAACAATAGTCAAACTGTGATGTACGTTTGCTAAGCAAAAAGTTCCACTGCTTGCTTTTGAGGGCGTAGTCGAAACGGGATTTCAAACTATCAATTGAAACCTCCAGGGTTGGCTTCAGCTTTACTGATGGGCCGAATTACATTCATGACAACCCAGTGACGGAAATGAGGTAAGCTCCAGGGTGGGAAATGAAGACAGATAATGCTGGATTAACCCATCAGGTCGGTCAGCATCTGCAGAGGGAGAGGGACAGAGTTAACATTTCGAGTCGGTATGACTGTGATGGAACTGGGATAGTGATCCGAGATAAGATTAGCTCATGGTGAGCATTAATCTTGAAATTGTTCCTGTTGCTATCATTGAGCGATTAAGCAGCAATTCAGGCCTCTGGAGTTGGGGTATCGAGGAATTAATGATGGAGACAAACACCAGGTTCATTTTATTCTCTGTCTGCCTCCAATTATTGGCCATTTTGATCTCAGTGTAAGATCATAGATAATGTTGGGTGCACAGGATATGTTACCTACAACTCAGGAAGGCTTTACTCAAACAATGGAGGTTGCAATCAGGTATTTCCAGAAAAAGAGGTAAAGTGGACAATTTATCTCTTGTAATACAGACTTTATTTTTTAAATGTTGATGGCAAAGTCGCGCTAAGTAATTGGGGCTGAAGATAACTCTCCAACTGGGGACAGCATAGCTTCCATTGGTGTTGTCACTGCAGAGTTGAGAGCAGATAAACATCAGTGTGAATGTGAGGTTTGAAATATTTGCATTTTCAGCGATGATTTTATTCTATGATAACCATGACACACAGTGTTGGGGGTTATATTACTACTTAAAAAAAAACTACCCCCGGCCCTTGTTTAACGGAAATCTGCAAATCGGCAAATTATTGCCGGGGGCATTCAAGAGAAAGTTGGGAACGGGTAGGTTAAAAATGAGCAGCGACAGTTACACAGAGACACAGACACGCACACACACACACAGACGCACACACAGACACGTACACACACACATACACACAGACGCACACACAGACACGCACACACACACATACACACAGACGCACACACAGACACGCACATACACACAGACGCACACACAGACACACACACACGCGCACACACACACACACACAGACAGACAGATGCACGCACACACACAGACAGACACACGCACACACAGACATACATGCGCGCAAGCACACAGACACACACATACACAGACAGACACACATGCATGCACACACACACAGACGCACAGACAGACACACACACACAGACGCGCACACACACACACATATACACAGACGCGCACACACACACAACACAGACACACATACAGACCTTCTTGCTTGGTGAGGAAGAAAAACAGAAACCCCAGCAGCATCGAATTAGGACCAAGAGGATCAGAGCCAGCACTGCACCTAAGTAAGAAAAACATTAAGATTAGCGCAGATTCATGATAGGGCAAATTGTCTACAGTCTTAGGAGGAGTGGACTTGGTAAGGAGTGGCACAGTCTCATTTTGTACTGTGGTGACCTAGATCTTCCTGTCCACCATTGAAAGCAAAATGGACAGTGCAGTGTCTCCAGGGTACGTTCAGCAAGCAGAGGAGAGTTATGGGAAGGCGAGGGTGCATTCCTTTGTTTACAGCAGCAGCTGCCATATTGAGGTAAGTTTTTAAAAGGTCCAGTCTTTCAGCGATTGAGTTCAGGATAGTGAAAGGATCAGTGAGCAAGTGAGTGAATGGGGAGGTGGCAGACACTGGATAAGGAGCGGAGAGGAGGGGACTGGTCCAGAGAACACTCCGGTAATGTGGGATGTGATTGTGGGATGGGGAGGGATGGGGAGGGGTTGTGATGGGTTGAGGAGTTACTCGCTTGTTAGATTATGTTTTGAACTGCCTGACGTTTGCAGGGTGGACATCCAGGTAAGTCCTGAGTATCTAACCCAAGTCTCCACCCTGAAGGTCCAAATCGGAGACTTTGGAAGAGGGTATCGCACAGCAGGGAGTCAGCCCATCAGGAGTTTAAACTTCCCAGGCAATTCCCACGTATGTCTGAGGGTCAAGATTTCCGCAGTGCCTGGATCCCCATCTCCCATCATGTGTCTGTCTCCAACAATCAGAGCAGGAAGATTTGGATCTTGGTCGCTGCCACAATTCTGTCTCACACACACTAAACTTCAAAGGTTACATCATCAGTACATTTGGACTGCAAGTATTATTAATACTGATTTATTGAGACATTGCCAGTCCTTTAGTATTTCCAGAAGGTTCTTTGTGCTCTCCTTAGCGAAGATTGTTGCCAATGTCTTCGTTTAATTTGAAAAAGTGCACACTTCCAAAGGGCACAATTCCTGGACATGTTACTTTTGGTTGCAGAGGACCGACTCCTGTATATGTAGAAGTGCAGTATGTAAACATTCCAGAGATCCAATTTAATTCTGATTCAACAGACAACTCTTAAGGGAGTGCCATCATTATCCACAGTATAAGCCAATAGCCAAACAAAGGATGGAATTAACATACAAATCAGCCATGATCTAATTGAATGGTAGAAGGCGCTGAGTGATCTCCAGTTCCTATGTCCCTGGATAATAGAATATTATCATTTATCGTGCGAGGAATTGAAACAAAAGTAGGGAGGTTCTGCGCAGGACACTGGTGAGTTCACATCTGGAGTATTTTGTATAATCTTGGTCTCCTTATTTAAGGGAGGACATGAATATATTAGAAGCAATTCAGAGAAGGTTTACTGGGCTTATACCATGGGGTCAGTTATTACCTGAGGTAAGATTAGACAGGCTAGCTTGTAACCGCTGGAGTTTAGAAGAGTGAGAGGCAATTTGATTGAATCAGATAAGATCCTGAGGAACCTTGACTGGGTGGATGTGGAGAGGTGACTGCTTACAAAAAAGGGGACAGAGATCAGGAGAATTTCTTTCCCTCTGAGGGCTGTGAACCTCTGGACTCTGCTTCCTCAGAGTCTTGGAATGTTTTCAAGGAAGAGCTTGATAGATTCTTGATCTAGCACAGGGGTGGGCAAACTACGGCCCGCGGGCCGCATGCGGCCCGCCAAAGGTATTTCTGCGGCCCACCAAGTCACTAAAAAAAATAAAAAAAAATTTTTTTTTTTTTTTTAAAAAAAAATTTTTTTTTAAGGTTAATGGGGGGGGGGGGCTGTTGGGTTACTTACTGGTATAGGGTGGATATGTTGACTTGAGTAGGGTGATCATTGCTCGGCACAACGTCGAGGGCCGAAGGGCCTGTTCTGTGCTGTACTGTTCTATGTTCTATATGAGGCTCCCAGAATCATAACCGGGTGAAGTAATTATTTTACTTTATATACGTACTATGCGGCCCTTTGTGAATTGTGAATTTCTGAATGTGGCCCTTGCACGGAAAAGTTTGCCCACCCCTGATCTAGCAAGAGGGTGCAAGGTTACTGCAAGGCGGGGGGGGCGGGGGCGGGGGGAGGGGGGGGGGGGCGGGGGGGAGGGGGGGGGAGGTAAGCGGGAGATTGCAGTTGGGTCACCATGATCAGATTGAGTGGCAGAATAGGCTCGAGGGGCCGAGTGGCCTTAATCCTCCTCCTACTTTGTATGCTCATGCGTTTGTATCATTCGCAACTGTTCTATAAGGAGAATGATGTAAAGTGTTTAAAATGAATCAGCCTTGTTGCACTTCAGAACCGTACCAATGAAAATAAAGAAAATGGCAAAAGTGGCGATGTCCCAGTTGGATTGAAAAAGTTGCTTGCTCTGCAGTCTCCTCACAACATCATTAAACTGTGCTTCAACCTGAGACCCCAAATCCTGGTCGGCCATCTTCAACACTGCCTCTTCCCAATCCACTCAAACGTTCAGACTTCTTCCCCAGGTCAGCCGGCAAGCGACATGAACTGCAAAACACAGGACAGAGTTCACCATCTCCAAACGTGTCAGATTCCGAGCAATCAGATTCTGCAAAGGATGTAATCACGTCCAATATCGCTACTTACCCGCTGCTTCATAAATGAAGCGAACTCCCTGGAATGATTTAGTATCATTAAAACGCACCGGCTGCAGGAAAAACCTCAGCCAATTTTAATTAAAAAGATTCAGTGAATTTACTGAAATGTCCTTTTGAATTAAATGTTAAGGTAAACACAAGACCTGTGGATATGACAGTGTTGGGTGAAGATAAATGATGAGAATCTTTCTTGTCACAAGTAGGCTTACATTAACACTGCAACGAAGTTACTGTGAAAAGCCCCTAGTCGCCACATTCTGGTGCCTGTTCGGGTACACAGAGAGAAAATTCAGAAATTCTCAGCTGGTACGGGAATTGAACGCGTGCTGCTGGCCTTGTTCTGCATCATAAACCAGCTGTCTAGCCCACTGAGCTAAACCAGCAATCATGCCCTAGCACCTGTAATAAACATTTACTTTACAGAATTGCTCAGCTTGCTTGCATGTAGTATCTGTAGCATAAAGGTCTGGCACATACACGGTTAATGTGGGACTGAGTACTGTACCACCCACACACTGATGTAAGAGAGCCTTGCACCCAACATCTGTTGAGCGTTGGACAGAGATGTGTGTACCAGCCAGCACGGAGAGGTCTCCGAGCTTGTACCCATTATTGTATCTTTGTGAATAGTTCTTTTTTTGGAAAAATAAATTTAGAGTACTCAATTCTTCTTTTCCCAATTAAGGGGCAATTTAGCATGGCCAATCCATCTACCCAGCACATCTTTGTGGGTTGTGGGGGTGAGACCCACGCAGGCATGGGGAGAATGGACAAACTCCACACGGACAGTGATCCGGGATGGGGATCGAACCCGGGGCCTCGGCACTGTGAGGCAGCAATGCTAACCAGGGTGCAGAAATGGGATGGGTGTAAATAGATTGGAAAAGCTGGTGATGTTCTCCTTGGAGAGCAGGAGGTGAGAGGCGATTTTCCAAAGGTATGCAAAATTGTGAGGGATCTGGACAGAATAGGTAGGAAGGAGCCTCCCACTGGAGGAAGGATCTTTTGCTCGATTGGATGTATTAAACAATCTCAATTTTAACTTCCGATTGAAGTTGACCTAACGACATAACTTCAGCATCGAACTCGGGTGCAGCTATTGCTAATGTTCAAGAAGGAAAGACCACGGAGCATCGAGGGTACTGGAAACAATGCAAATCAACCCATGGAGTGGATGTAGAAGGTGCACCTTGAATGTGATCTGCACTGTAAGTCATGTTTCGGCAGGAGAGGGTGAAAGTATGGACCATTCCCTCTCTGTTTAGACCAACCTGGACTGGATGCGCTTGCCCAGTTATTGAAATAAAAGGCAAGCATGCCAAGGTGCCAGCCTTTCACATTGGCAGTTAGCATTTCAACCCAAAATGTCAATAATCAGCCAGTTGGACTTTGGCAAAACCAACCAGCTCAGCTAATTCATTCTAATGGAAAAGTTAACCAGTTATAAATAATGGAAATAATGCCATGCATATAATATTAGAGTTTCACTGTACAGAAACAGGCCATTCAAGTTCAAATGGTCTGTGTCAGAGTTTATGCTCCCCATGAGCTTTCTCACACCCTATCAGAATATCCCTCTGTTTCTTTCTACCTCAGCTGTCCCTGAAATGCATCTACACTATTCCCCTCAACTACTGCATGTGGGAGCACCATCCACATTCTATTAGTGACTATCTTTGATTTATCTAGTTTTTAGTTCAAGTGGAAACGCCTCCTTCACACCTAACCTGGCAGACACCTTCATTATTTTAAAGACGCCTATCCAGTCATCCCTCAGCTTGTTCAGTTTTTCTTGCTGGTTATGTTCTGATGCATCAGTTGCCCTCAATTCTAATTACCAGTAAATTTAGCTTTGTGCTTTACAATTACAAAAACTGTTATGCTCTGCATAGAAACTAATAACTTAAAATATACGTGCTATTAGCTGATAGCTGAAAGGATGACATGAAAAGATTTCACATTTTACTGTAACAAATGACTAAAAGCACTATTGACTAAACACTATTTTCACAGGCGATTTATACTTTAAACTAAAGAACAAACTTTTAACACTACCAAAAACACATTGGGCGGGGTTCCCTGGTCCTGAGGCTAAGTGTTTACACTATCGTAAACGCCGTCGCGTTTTACGATGGCGTCAACAGGTCCCCCGGATCAGCGATCCTGAGCCTCACAGGAGGGCAGCACGGCACTGGAGTGACTCACACGGCTCTAGCTGCCGATACCAGCATCAGAACCGGCGCCGTGGGTCTGCGTATGCGAACTATGGCTGGCGTGAACTCATGCATGCACGTTATGACCGGCGTGAACTCGCGCATGCGCGCTAGTTGCCTTCTCCTAGCCGGCCCTGACGCAACATGGCAGAGAGCTAAGGGGCCCGGCGCGGAGGAAAATAGGCCCCCACCAGGAGAAGCCGGCCCACCGATCAGTCACCCCCGATCGCGGGCCAGGCCGCGGTGGAGGCCCCCTGGGGTCTGATCCCCTCTTGCCCCCCACCAGGCCCCCTCCCCCTGCAGGATGAACGGCGAGGTCCCACTAGGTAGGACCACACGTGAACGGCGCTGGTGGAACTCGGCCTATCTCGGCAGCCACTCGCCCATCGCGCTCGGAGAATCGCCGGGGGGGGGGGGGGGGGGGGGGGGGGCGGAGGGGTGCTGTGTAGAGCGACCCCCGACCGGCGCCGGGCCGACTGTGCCGGCGCCAATGGTGCCGATTCTCCGGTCACTGGAGAATTGGCGGAGTGTGAATGGCGCCCGCCCCCGCCGATTCTCCAATCTGGCCCGGGGTCGGAGAATCCCGCCCCCTATCAGGCATACATTATATCGTCCTTTAAGTGGACATTAAATTCTCCCAGAATCAGTCCAAAATGATTCTCAGCTTCTGAGGATTTACTCTCAATCTTTTTTCTGCCCAGCCTGGAAACTTTTAACTCCAGAACTGTCTTTCACAGTGTGATTTGTCTTGGATCTTTATCCTTCTGCTAAAGTGAGGCAAATCTTCCAGACTTATTTTATCTCCTCACACATTTTGTCTTTCCAATCTGAGTGCATTCCTGTGTGTGATGTATCACAATGTCTTACAGCCTACAGCTGTTCCCGCTCTCCTCGATCTGTCAGACTAACCCTGCCTGTGACTATGTCAGGGATATCTTAGACACACTTTCCCTTTCAAAGCCCATCTCATTGGCAACATGAATCACATGGGCTGTATATTTTATCTTGGACGTAAATGGTCAGTTTGAAGTACAACTTTTCACAACCCAACATTCTCAACACTTTTCTGGGACTTTGGAGATTGGGACTAATAACTGTCCCCTTTCAATTGATTTCCAAATTTACTACTGCCTAAAACTACACTTTTGTTTCCTTTATCTTTCCTGCAGTGGAGAAACCCGATCAAAACCTGCAACTCAAGGATTGCTGAGAAAAGAGGCTTACTATTAAAGCGTTTTACCTTGCACGTCTCAAGACAGCTCGCAAGAAATTACCAAGAGCATTGGGTTTATATCACACGTTGGTAATTGACCTTAGACAGAGAAATAAAAGAGTAATTTGTCCAGAGGTAATAGTCCACTTTATAACCGCCCCTGTACATAGAAAACAACAAGAACAATACTAAAACCATTGTGATAAACCAGAGCAAAGTGTACAGGAGGGTAATAAGGAACTTAAAAACTCACGACATTTACCCTTATCTTCACTCTGCCAAACTCAGATGAAAACATTTCAATTGAGCAAGTGAGAGTGCATGTACTCCGAAAGTAGCACAGGGAGTCCTTGAGGGGGCCGCCACCTATTCGGGAGGGTGAGAGTGCGGCCAAGAGGAGACGCAAACTACAGCACCCAGAATGCCTCCAGGCTCTCAAAACAACTGACTCGGGCTCTCTTTCTGGGAAATGCGGATTTCAAGCCCTGGAACTTTGTCCCAAAGTGAAGCGACCACTCTGCATTTGTTTACGGGCATTGAGAAGTGAGGTGGCCTTGTGAGGGGGGGGGAAAGATCTGCCAGAACCTTGTGCCCCGGTGAGTAGCACTGTGTGAAACCACTCTCCCTGGCTGCCCCCAATCAGCGATTAGCAGCATGTAGGACCATTCCCACCATTCCCCCGAATGTCCAGGCTCCAGTCTTTCACAGTGTGTGCACCTGCTCTCCTGGGACCCCCCTGGAAGGCGTAAACCCCGCACGGCCCTCTGTCCTGGGCCCTGCAGAGGCCCAGCTGCCAGCTTGGGTGGTTGTAAAAATCCCACAGCGGTAGTTTGAAGCAGAACACGGGAGTTATCCCTGGGATCCCGGCCAATATTTATACCTCAATCAGCATCTGAAAAATAGCCGATTATCTGCTCGTTGATCACATTGCTGTTCGTGGGATGTTGCTGTGCGCAAATTGGTGTGTTACATCACAATAGTGACTGCACTTCAAAAAGTGCTTCAAAAAGCTGTCAAGAGGCATCTTGTTGTTGTGAAAAGAGCCATCCAAGCACAAGTCTTTCTATTTTTTTGAAAATCGGTGTTCTATCTGGGGATGAAAGGAACATTGACCTTTCCCATTGTGTTCGCCGCTCCCTGTATTCAGCTCGGGATTGTTATACGCGCGACGGCTGACACCAACAGCTACGAGGGAGTCCTTCAGCGCAGCTGTTTGTCTGTTTACGCGGGTTCGGTGGGCATGCATTCATTGCTCTTGGGCAATCAATCACCTGACTCCTTCCTGCCACGGGCACGCATACAGTGTTGGTGAAAATGTGCTTGTTTCCCAACTGATAGCAACGAAATGGAGGATTGCAGAATGATTTCACTCAGCATGTCACACTGGGAACAAATGACCAAGTTTGATAACAACACAAAGTGAGAGAGGTTTTCTCTGCGCTTTAGGGAGAGTCAAATAATGTGTTTCTTGTAGTGATATGTAGATATAGAGACATATAAAGGGTTAATGACGACATCATAGTGTAAGACAACCACTAGGTGGCAGCAGTAGATTCCTGTATAAATATAAGAACTCAAAGGATCTTGGGTCTCATCGACCCAGGAGTGACTAGTCAGCAGGGTGTTAGAAAGATAGATAATAGCTTAGTTAGCACGTGTAGTTAAAAGTAGTTAATACCTTATTCTGAATTACTTGATCACTAGTTAGAGTTCTGTAAGAGTGTGCAAACTCAATATTAATTAATTCGTTATTCATTAAATCTGTTTGCTTTATGTTGAAGATTGGTGGTTTGTTAAGAATCACACCATCAGACCATTCTGGAGATATAAAGCAAAGAGTAATGATATATTACCAAAGAGTAATATATTTCTACATTGAGTTAAATGTTATATTAGTGTTGTCACCCTCCAACCTGCCTGCTGCTTAGAATTCCTGCTCCTACGGACACAGGAGCTAGAGAAAGCATAAACTTACATCTGTATTAGAAAGCTTATTTTTTTTTCATCTGGAGCAGTTGGGGGCCTGGAGCTTGAGGCTGCCAGTCCGCATTAATCATGACTGACCAGGAATCTCTCCCGCCCTCACCAGTAAGGAAATGTTGTTGCGACTGTACAAGGCATTGGTGAGTCTGCGCCTGGAGTATTGGGCACAGTTTTGATCCCCTTATTTGAGGAAGGATGTAGTGGCTTTGGAGGCAGTTCAGAGGAGGTTCACTAGGTTGATTCCAGAGATGAGGGGTTTGTCGTAGGAGGAGAGATTGAACAGTTTATGCCTATACTCTCTGGAGTTTAGAAGAATGAGGGGAGATCTAATTGAGATATACAAGATGATAAAACGCCTGGATAAAGTAGACATGGAGCGGATGCTCCCTCTGGTGGGGCATTCTAAATGAGAGGTCATAGTCTCAGGATAAGAGGCAGCAAATTTAAAATGGAGTTGAGGAGAAACTGCTTCTCCCAAAAGGTTGTGCATTTGTGAGATTCGCTACCCCAGAGTGCGGTGGATGCTGGGACAGTGAGCAAATTTAAGGAGGGGTTAGACAGATTTTTAATTGGTAATGGGTTGAAGGGTTATGGAGAACGGGCAGGACGGTGGAGTTAAGGCCAGGATGAGCCATGATTGAATGGCGGAGCAGACTCAATGGGCCAAATGGCCTAATTCTGCTCCTGTATCTTATGATCTACCGCTTTCCATAGGCATGCTGGAAGTATTTTCAGGTCGACGGTCAACCTATTTGACCTTGTTACGAACACACTCTCTGTTTCCAACAAGTGCTGGGTTTAGACTCGAACCTGGGGCTTCTAGGCAGGGACTCTGCCAACTGCGCCACAAGACCTCCCTCTCCAACTTGTGACAAATCCTAAAAGTATTTTGCTTTCTGATGTCCCATCAATTGAACGCGAGACGAGTTGCTGTACAAAAGTATGGCTTTAATCAGCTAGATGTTAGCCCTGCGGTCGATTACAGTATAAGGACGACCGCCGGGAATACTGGGTATTTATACCCCGCCCTGGAGGCGGGGTTAACTCAGCCTCTCGACCAATCGGGGAGCCGTCACATGACTGGTCTCAACCAATCGGTCGAGAGGCACATGACCGACCAGGGCCAATGGTAAGCCGGTGTTCTGCACCAATGGCAGGCAGCTATGCTAATCATACCACCGCACTTTCTTTCCCTCGTTCCCACTTTCAGTGCCTACCTTGGCCTCTTCCGAATTCAGCCCAGATTCAGTGCAGTATTGAAGCAATTACTTTGGCCCCTTTAACACAACGCAGACCTGAGGTAATTTTATATTCTTTCCCCGAGAACATTCATTGGAACTTTGAAAACCGTGTGAATGATACGGCTAAGTAGAAACTCTTTACTGGAAGTTTATTGGTTATGAAAGCAATTTCACTGCACTGGCTTCAGCTGCTTCTTATTTTGCAACCAGTAATTGTCACTAATGTAGCTGAATGGGCCTGTCATAACTGATGAGATATTCAAGCGCTTAGTCAAAATGGATTTCAGACTGGGTTATTCCAAACCAAAGTTATAACCCATAATGTCGCTGAGAATGTCAAATCAAGTATTAGTTAAAGGATATGATCCATCTTACGCTAAGCGATAATTCAATTGCCTCCCTCAGATTCGCACCATCATTAATAAACCTTCATAAACATCGCTCGATTTTGCCCCTGCCTCAGCTCATCCACTGCTGAGACCCTCCTTCGTGCCTTGTTACCTTTAGACACGATTGTGTCCGGCCTCCACTTCTGGCTGGGCTCCCACATTCAACCCTCTGTAAAGCTGAGCTAATGGAAAGCTCTGTTGCCTGTGTCTGAACTTACAACAAGTCCTATTCCCCCATCACTCCCCCCGTGCTCGCTGACCTACATCGGTCAAGTGCAATCCTGATTTTAAAATTTTCAAGCTGGTTTTCAAAGCCCTCCATTGCCTTGCAACCCCATTCGTACCCCCCCCCCCCCCACCCCCACCCCCACCCCCCCAACGCCCCCACCCTCTGAGACATCTGTACTTCCTCTAATTCTGGTCCCTTGAGCGTTCCCAATATTAATCTCTCCTCCTTCGGTAGCCACGCCCTCAGTTATCCAGGCCCCAAGCTCTGGTATTCCCTCCCTACAACTCTCTGTCTTGCTTTCCTCCATTATGACAGTCTTAAAACTCACCTCTTTGGCCTGGGTCATCCCCGCTGGAAAACACGCCGCGGATTGGTGAGAAAATCCCGCCCAATATCTCCCTGTGCGACTCGATGTTGTCCTTAGTTTTGTAACTCTCCGGGCCGGCAGAGTGACGCAGTGGTTGGCACTGCTGCTTCACGCCGCCGAGGACCCCGGTTTGATCCCGGCTCTGGGTCACTGTCTGTGTGGAGTTTGCACATTCTCCCCGTGTCTGCGTGGGTCTCACCTTCCCCCCCCCCCACCCCATAACACAAAGTTGTGCAGGGTAGGTGGATTGGCCATGCTAAATTGCCCCTTAATTGGAAAATGAAAGAATTGAGTACTTTAAATTTAAAAAAGAAAAAAAAGGTTTGAGAGCACTCCTGTGAAGCACCTTGAGCTCTTTCATTATATTGATGGTGCTACGTAAATCAGATGTTGTTGTTGATTGTTGACAGCCAGAATTGGAGCAAATGTTGAGGTACTTTAGTTGTCGATGATCGTGATGGCAGATGCAGTATAACGTGGTTAAATGTGAGGTTATCCACTTTGGTAGCAAAAACAGGGAGGCAGATTATTGTGTGAATGGTCATGAATCAGGAGAGGGAATTTGCAACGAGACCTGGGTGTCCTCGCACACCGATTGCTGAAGATAAGCATGCAGGTGCGGCAGGCGGTAAAGAAGGCAAATGTTGGCCTTCATAGCGAGAGGATTCGGGTACAGGAGCCGGGATGTCTCGCTGCAATTATATAGGGCCTTGGTGAGGCCACACCCGGAATATCGTGTGCAGTTTTGGTCTCCTTATCTGAGGAAGAATGTTCTTACTCCAGAGGGAGTGCAGCGAAGGTTTACCAGACTGATTCCTGGGATGGCAGGGCTGTCATATGAGGAGAGATTGACTAGGTTGGGATTGTTCCCGCTGGAGTTCAGAAGAATGAGGGGGGATCTCATAGAGACTTATAAAATTCTAACAGGACTTGAGAGGGTTCCCGCTGTTGGGTGTGTCCAGACCCAGGGGTCACAGTCTGAGGATATGGGTTCGACGAGGCGAGGAGAAATTTCTTCACCCAGTGAGAGCCTGTGGAATTTGCAATCAGGAAGCTGTTGAGGCCAAAACATTGTCGTATGTTTTCAAGAAGGGGTTAGTTTTCGCACTTTGGGTCAAAGGATATAGGGAGAAAGTGGTCACAGGTTACAGAGTTGGGTAATCAGCTATAATCATAATGAATGGTGCAGCAGGCTCGAAGGGCCGAATGGCCTCCTCCTGCTTCTGTTTCTCTATGTTTCTGTGTTTGTATAAATTTCCCCTTTAGATCTTCAGCCAGAATGTTTGCTGCAACTTTGCTGAAATGGCATATTAACATGGCGTTTTCAATTACACCAGGTAAAATTGGCTAAGGATTGTATTACTACAGTGGAATATCATTTTAATCAACCGTCAATCCCAGGAAATTCCTCTCCACGCAATTAAAGGGAACTGTTTTGACTTTGAGTTTTCCAGCTGGGATTAAAATCTATTCCTGGAGGTTTTACATGATTTGCACCCCCCCCCCCCCCCCCCCCCCCCCCACCCTCCAGCCATTAGTCACCAACACACCCACCCTTGGGACACACGGGCTGGGAAATCTCGTTTGGCACGCGGATGGAGAATCGATTTTTACGCCCAAATCGGACCCGGAGCCGCTCCCCGCGATTCCCTGGTCCCCGGAGAATCGCTCGTCCGCGAATCACAACGTACGCATGGCGGCCCTCCCAGCGATACTTCGGTCCCGACCGGCCAAGTTCCCGACGGCGTGGTTCTAGCCACGTCTGGCCGGTCGGGGGTCTCGCGCGGCGGCTGCGGACTCAGTCTGCGGCCGCCCTGGTGGGGGGCGGGGGAATCAAGTACCGGGGGGGGGGGCTTTGTGGGCGGCCAAAGCGGCGATCGGGCAGGTCAGATGGAACGGCGCGGGGCAGATCGGTGGGACCTTGTTTCTTGGTCTTGCTCCGCGGTCCGAGTCCGCCATTGCGTTCGGTGCGTCCGCTGGAGGCAGCCCACCGCACGCATGCGCAGACTCAGAACCAGAAGTGCGGGGGCCCGTATCCCACAGCTAAAGCTGTGTGAATCACTCCGGGGTCCCAGCCCCCTGTAGGTAAGTGAATTGCTCGATAGTTTGTTCAGGAAGGTCTGGAGTGAAACGCCAGCGTTTTTACGCCGGTGAGGGTGACAGCCCCATTTCTGGAGAATCCAGCCCACGGCCTTCTCCCACCAATTGGAAAGCACAAAGGCTCATTACCCAAATGGATGATGCTTAACTATCAGCTGAAAAGCCTTCCCCCCCCCCCACCCTTTTTCAATATTTTTATATTTATAAAAGAAACATGTTCAAAGGTAACTACAAAAAAAAACTATCTTTTTAAAAAATGTACATAAGTTATTTCTCCGTGGTCGCTCACAGCGGTGTCCTGGAGATTGATCTTTAATACCGGGAGACTCCAGGCCAATCCTGGAGGGTTGGCGACTCCGGTTTGGGTGAGTGTGGAAGGTGGGTGATAGCCAATCAGCCTGAGTTTTACAGCTCTCGCTATTTGGACTTCTACAGATTTCAATGGGGTGTCTGGCTACAAAACAGTCACGGCAAACGTCTCGTTAAAACGTCCAAACTCTAACCTCTGTGTTGTGGCCTTGACTCGGCAATTGCTAAGCAACTCCATAATTGTTCTTTGAAAAGGTTGAGCATTGTCGATACCCCAGTGTAAATGCCTGGCTTTGTCGCTTGCCCTATCTGTCTACTGGAGGTGGATTCAAAACCTTCTCTAGACTTCAAACAAATAATCTATACCGAGATGCCAGTGCGGTATTGAGGCAGTGCTGCATTGTTGCTCAAACTGTCCTTTGCGGGGGATGTTAAACAGGGTCCCCTGTCCAGCTGATAAAGAGGATCCCAGTTGCAAACCCTCCAGGATTGGCCTGGAGACTCCAGGAACTGAAGATCTATCTCCAGGGCACTGTTGCGTGCAATCTTGGAGAAAAATCATCGGGCCTTAAAAAATTTAAATTTTCATTGAACATTTCCCTTTACCAGATACAAAAATATTGGAAAAGGGGAAAGACAGACAAGCATCATCCAATTGGATAGCGAGGGCTGGATTCTCCACCAGCGGGATTCTCCGCTGTGCCGGCAGCAGACACACGTTCCCGGGTTTCCCGGCGGCCTGGGGTGGCCACAATGGGAAATCCCACTGGCAGGTGGCGGGAGTGAAGAATCCCACTGCCTGTGAGGGGGCGCAACACAGGAAACCCGGCTCGGGAAGCGGAGAATCCCGTCCTGAGCCCTTTTGATTTCCAATTGATATAGGAAGGCAGCATGAAAATGAAATGAAAATCACTTATTGTCACAAGTAGGCTTCAAATTAAGTGACTGTGAAAAGTCCCTAGTCGCCACATTCTGGCGCCTGTTCGGGGAGGCTGGTACGGGAATTGAACCGTGCTGCTGGCCTGCCTTGGTCTGCTTTCAAAGCCAGCGATTCAGCCCACTGTGCTAAGATTTCCAGGGCTGAGAGGTGTGCACGTTCAAAGAAAACGTCACGGAAACTCCCAGTTAATTTCATGTCTCCATGCCTTTTCTCCGGGAAAGCAGTTTTCAGGAAATCAATCTTTAATTCCTGGAGCTGAGGTGCTCCGTCGGTGTTGATTTGGAGATTGACCTGCTGACTAGCCAGTCTGCTTTGTCATTCAAATGTAACCTTTGTTGTCAATAAATCATTGCGATGTTGGAATAGGTATGGGGAAAATCCAAGAGGAAGTGGTTTACCTAAAAATATAGGCCTTGTACGTAAAGCTAAGCCTGAGGTAATTTGAGCGTCTGCATTCGAATTATGTTACCGCAAAAGGAAAGATTAAAAAAATTATTTACTCCTTGAACATTATTGGGATCATTTCATTTCCTCTAAGTATTTTTCTTCTGGGCAACACAAATGTAAAGAAGTAAGTATTAAAGTGAGTACCAAACGGCATTAAGAAAATAAAATTTCAGAAAGATTTTCCTCTTGTTTCCTGATCTCGCTCTTACACCTGTTGGAAACTGCTAAAGCCTAAAGCAGACGGTTCAAATTGCGTCAAGCGCGACTCCCAAAACCAAAACAAAACACCCCACGATGTCTTACCTTGCACATTCCTCACTGACCTTTGGTTGAAACAATCAAACTTCTCTCCCTGTGTTCCCCTTCGGCCGTTCCCTTGCCGGTTCCGTGAGGTTTGTGCGGCACTTTGCGTTGGCTGTTTGCACTTTGTTCCTGCCCTGCCCTTCTGTGGGCAGTGCACCTTAATCAAATCACACACATCCTGCTTCTCGCTGCTTGCTCACCGCATTAACTACAGTGGGAGAATGGGAGGAGCCTGAATGCTTTGTTACCCACACATTAACTCCTGCAATAATATACTGCTGCGTCAGGCTTCCAAGTCAAAACTTGCTTCTGATTAATATGAGGGAGATACCGTGTCAAAAAGTAACTTCGTGGCCCATCTTTGTATTTTGACGTGAGGTTAACTTTCCTGATTTTGTGAATCTCTCTTTTAATTTCTCCTTTTGTTCTACCGTCTTTTGCTCAGCACAGGAAGTTCGGAATTAAAAAATGACTGTCTCAGGGAAGCTTTTCACCCTTTATGTTGTCCAGGAGTGCGGTATGTTCGGAATAACTCGTTGAACATCGAGCTGTTGTGACGTGTATCTGTGTCGTATAATAATAATCTTTATTGCCACAAGTAGGCTTACATTATCACTGCAATGAAGTTACTGTGAAAAGCCCCTAGTCGCCACATTCCGGCGCCTGTTCGGGTAGACTGAGAGGGAGAATTCAGAATGTCCAATTCACCTAACAGCTCGTTTTTCGGGACTTGTGGGAGGAAACCGGAGGAAACCCACGCAGACACAGGGAGAACGTGCAGACCCGGCACAGACATTGACCCAAGCCGGGTATCGAACCCGGGACCCTGGCGCTGTGAAGCCGCAGTGCTAACCACTGTGCTACCGTGCTGCGAGTATGTGTTTTATGGACTAGGCAGGCTTTGTGAGACGGGGGGGGGGGGGATTCTCCAGTCTGCCAGCCGCGTGTTTCTCCGACACGCACGCCGTTTGCTGGCGGTCAGATTCTAACCTCCCACCGCTTGTCAATGGGATTTCTCCTTGTAACCACGCCTCACCGCCCGGAACCCCGCTGGCGGGTGTCCGCTGCCGGCGGGAAAATTCAACGGCAACGACCAGAGGATTCCGTCCGACACTTCCATCTTTGAAGTTGACTAACTTCTACATATCATAAAAGAAAAACTCACTGTAGCGCCACCACCCACGAGAGGCTGTAATTACAGTGTGACAGGTTTACATAGGAACCTTCCATTATAAATGTGGATGGAGGAATTTTTCATGAATGTTTGAAAATAAGGATGGAACATGTGACTTTTAGATAATAGAACGGCACGATGGCCATTAGGACTGCTGCTTCACGGTACCGAGGACCCGTGTTCGTTCCCGCACCCAGTTTATCCGATGTGAAACCCCATCTTGTTCACCAATATTCTTCAGGGAATAAAATCTGCCGTCCTCACCCTGGTCTGGCCTACATGTGACTCCAGACCCACAGCAATGTGGTTGACTCTTAGCTGCCCTCTGAAATGGCCTCGCAAGCCACTCAGTTCAAGGACGATTAGGGATGGCCTTACCCAGGACATCCATATCCCATGAAAGAATAAAGAGGAAACAGAATCTGCTAAAGGATTGTGTGTTCTGTGCTGAGATGGGGTTGCACCATTTTCACATGGTCACGATTGCAAATGGAGTCATCTTAAAGATGGGTACCTTTCATCAGAATGCCCAGAAGTGGCGGGCATGCGTCAACTGACATTTCAACCCTCAGCTCAAGATCTGAAGACGGATGACACAGAGTCGGGATTAATGGGTCTTCTTTTGGATGGCAAGATGTAACTAGGGGGGGTGCCACAGGGGGGTCCTTGGACCCCAGCGATTTACAATCTATATAAATGACTTGGATGCAGAGATAGAAGGTTCTATAGTCAACTTTGCAGACAACACAAAAATATGTGGGACAGTAAGTTGCAATGAGGAAATAGGAACCTTGCAAGTTGACAGAGATAGGTTAGGAGACTGGGCCAAAATGTGGCAGATGCAGTTTTAAGTGGATAAGTGTGAGGTCGTGCATTTTGGCCCGAAAAATGGGAAGGCAACAGATTATCTAAATGGGGAGGGTGCTCCGTTGCAGAGGGATCTGGGTGTCCTGGTGCATGAGTCACAGAAAACGAGCATGAAGGTACAGCAGATAATACAGAAAGTGAATGGAATGTTGGTATTTATAGCTGTAGGAATAGAATATAAAGGTAGGGAAGTGTTGTGGCGACTGTACAAGGCATTGGTAAGACCGCACCTGGAGTATTGTGCACAGTTTTGGTTCCTTATTTGAGGAAAGATGTAGTGGCATTAGAGGCAGGTCAGAGGAGGTTCACTAGGTTGATTCCAGAGATGAAGGGTTTGTCGTAGGAGGAGAGATTGAACAGTTTAGAGCTATACTCTCTGGAGTTTGGAAGAATGAATGGAGATCAAATTGAGGTAAACAAGATGATAAAAGGTGTGGATAAAGTAGACGTGGAGCAGATGCTTCCTATTGTAGGGCATTCTAAAACAAGAGATCATAGTCTCCGGATTAGAGGTAGCAAATTTAAAACGGAGTTGAGGAGAAACTACTTCTCCCAAAGGGTTGTGAACCTGTGGAATTCGCTACCCCAGAGTGCGGTGGATGCTGGGGCAGTGAGTAAATTTAAGGAGGAGTTCGACAGGTTTTTAATTGGTAATGGGTTGAAGGGTTATGGAGAACGGGCAGGACGGTGGAGTTAAGGCCAGAATAAGATCAGCCATGATCGAATGGCGGAGCAGACTCGATCATTTGGCCTAATTCTGCTCCGATATCCCAGGTTCGGTTCCTGGCTTGGGTCACTGTCTGTGTGGAGTCTGCACGTCCTCCCCCTGTGTGCGTGGGTTTCCTCCGGGTGCTCCGGTTTCCTCCCAGAGTCCAAAGATGTGCAGGTTAGGTGGTTTGGCCATGATAAATTACCCTTAGTGTCCAAACAAAAGGTTGGGTGGGGTTACTGGGATACGGGGAGGGCTGGGTAGGGTGCTCGATCATGAAGTGTATGTCCTTCATCATGGAGGGCCGGTGCAGAGTCGATGAGCTGAATGGCCTCCTTCTGCACTGTAAAGTCTATGATTCTATGAAGCATGCTGGCTGGAGCTTGGGGTTTTACCACCCCTCCACCACCCTGGGCACAAATGGCAATCTTCCATGAATTGAGATGGGTTACCTAGACAGCATCTCTTGCCCAACTCCCCAGGCAGGCAAAGGAGGCAATGACGTCAGGGACAGAGTTAACCACATCAGCTGTTGATGGGGGGGGGGGGGGGGGGGGGGGGGGGGGAGGGGGGTGATGTGAGCAAAGAGAGATTTATAGCGGAGTGGAGTGAACATTATGGAAGAATAAAGAAGGAACTCCACCGTCCATTGTTGAATTAATCATTGCCAAATGCTCGCTCAACGTGGTTATTTAAAATGCCATTCTGGAGGATGTTTATGGATGCAATCGTCGTGGATATAACAGTTACGTTATTTTCCTCGCTGCTGCTTTTCTTTGGTCTTCTCCTGTTTACGTGTTCCACTCGACTCCAGCAAGGTGGGGCCTTGTTATGCACCGCACACCACAACAGGGAGTTGACGTGGCAACCAAGGAATCATGTGTCCCCACGAGGTTGTCACAGCTACTCCCTGCCACTTACTTCTAAATCCTCTTGGAAAACAAACGTACAGCCTGCCGACCTGACCTGCACTAACCCAAAAGGTTGTTAACCATTTACACATTGGTCTTCAGCTATTTGGCTGATAGTCACAGAGGTATGAGCGCAATGGGGCGGGTTAAAGCAGAAACTGGTTTGACCTGATTCCAAAGCAGAGGCAATTGCTTTCAGAGAATATGAAGTCTTTAAGCTTTTTCTCTTCACCCTTAAGGATCGACAGGATTCCCCCATCATCAACACAAACTAACCCAAATCAAAGTGCCCTGTTGTGGAGGGACTCAACGAATAAAGCCCCCTGTAGTGGGGGGGGGGGGGGGGGGGGGGGGTGGAGCAGTGGGGCTGGACATGTGGCTCAGTGATAGGCAGCGATAGACAAAGATGTTGTGGACAGAAAGACATAAAGAATTTTTAAATCATTAAAAAGACAAAAGAACGAAGCATATCAAATAAAAGCAAATTACTGTGGATGCTTGAATCTGAAACACAAAACAGAAACTACTGGACAATCACAGCAGGTCTGTGGAAAGAGAACAGAGCTAGTGTTTCGAGTCTGAACATAGAACATAGAACAGTACAGCACAGAACAGGCCCTTCGGCCCTCGATGTTGTGCCGAGCAATGATCACCCTACTCAAACCCACGTATCCACCCTATACCCGTAACCCAACAACCCCCCCCTTAACCTTACTTTTTAGGACACTACGGGCAATTTATCACGGCCAATCCACCTAACCCGCACATCTTTGGTCTGTCGGAGGAAACCGGAGCACCTGGAGGAAACCCACGCACACACGGGGAGGACGTGCAGACTCCGCACAGACAGTGACCCAGCCGGGAACCGAACCTGGGACCCTGGAGCTGTGAAGCATTTATGCTAACCACCATGCTACCGTGCTGCCCCAGGTTGGTTCTTCGTCAAAGGTGGAGAGAGCTAGATATAGGATCAGATTTATACTGTAGTGGGGGGGGGGAGGGGGGGGGGGAGCAGTGGGGCTGGACATGTGGCCCAGTGATAGGCAGCGATAGACAAAGATGTTGTGGACAGAAAGACATAAAGAATGTAAATGGGGGTGATTAAGGCTAAGACGGGAGCTGATAGTGGCACATAAAGAGATTAGAATGTGTCAATGGCAGAAGAAAGATGAGCAGTGAGTCAAGCGGCAACTTGGAACAGGGAACAGATGGCCCAAGTGGGGTGGGAGGAAGGGAGTCAATGGTGAGGGGAAAAACAGATTGATGGGAGGAATGAAAATAAATTGGTAGAAATAAAAATGGGTTGAAGGGAGAGGAGAGACTTCACAGTCTGATGTTGTTGAACTCAATGTTAAGTGCTAAGGGCTGTAATGTTCCTCCAGTTTGTGTTGGGTTTCACTAGGACGTTAATGAGGCCAAGCACCTCATGATCTGGCTGCACCAACCCCCTTCCTGGCAACCCCCTCAGAAAATCCACGGCAACATGATGTCAGAACGGTGTGAATCATAACTGGCTTCAAAAAGCATGGCTAGCAACACTTCTGAGGAGGGCTCAAAGGAGGGCTCTGTGCTGCTCAATACTGGCTCAGTCTGCCGGGTCCTTCATCATGGAATGCATGTTCATCATCATGGAATGCATGTCCTTGATCATGGAGTGCATGTCCATCATCATGGAGTGCATGTCCATCATCATGGAGTACATGTCCATCATCATGGAGTGCATGTCCATCATCATGGAGTGCATGTCCATCATCATGGAGTGCATGTCCTTGATCATGGAGTGCATGTCCTTGATCATGGAGTGCATGTCCTTGATCATGGAGTGCATGTCCTTCATCATGGAGTGCATGTCCATCATCATGGAGTGCATGTCCATCATCATGGAGTGTATGTCCTTCATCATGGAGTGCATGTCCTTCATCATGGAGTGTATGTCCTTCATCATGGAGTGCATGTCCATCATCATGGAGTGCATGTCCATCATCATGGAGTGCATGTCCTTCATCATGGAGTGCATGTCCTTCATCATGGAGTGCATGTCCTTCATCATGGAGTGCATGTCCTTCATCATGGAGTGTATGTCCTTCATCATGGAATGTATGGCCTTCATCATGGAGTGCATGTCCTTCATCATGGAGTGCATGTCCTTCATCATGGAGTGCATGTCCTTCATCATGAAATGCATGTCCTTCATCATGAAATGCATGTCCTTCATCATGGAGTGTATGTCCTTCATCATGGAGTGTATGTCCTTGATCATGGAGTGCATGTCCTTGATCATGGAGTGCATGTCCTTCATCATGGAGTGCATGTCCTTCATCATGGAGTGCATGTCCTTGATCATGGAGTGTATGTCCTTCATCATGGAGTGTATGTCCTTCATCATGGAGTGTATGTCCTTCATCATGGAGTGCTTGTCCTTCATCATGGAGTGTATGTCCTTCATCATGGAGTGTATGTCCTTCATCATGGCATGTATGTCCTTCATCATGGAGTGCTTGTCCTTCATCATGGAGTGCATGTCCTTCATCATGGAGGGCATGTCCTTGATCATGGAATGCATGTCCTTGATCATGGAATGCATGTCCATCATCATGGAGTGCATGTCCTTGATCATGGAGTGTATGTCCTTCATCATGGAGTGTATGTCCTTCATCATGGAGTGCATGTCCTTCATTATGGAGTGCATGTCCTTCATTATGGAGTGCATGTCCTAGATCATGGAGTGCATGTCCTTGATCATGGAGTGCATGTCCTTGATCATGGAGTGCATGTCCTTCATCATGGAATGCATGTCCTTCATCATGGAATGCATGTCCTTCATCATGGAGTGCGTGTCCTTGATCATGGAATGCATGTCCTTCATTATGAAATGCATGTCCTTCACCATGGAGTGCATGTCTCTGATCATGGAGTGTATGTCCTTCATCATGGAGTGTATGTCCTTCATCATGGAGTGCATGTCCTTGATCATGGAGTGCATGTCCTTCATCATGGAGTGTATGTCCTTCATCATGGAATGCATGTCCTTCATCATGGAGTGCATGTCCATTATGGAGTGCATGTCCATCATCATGGAGTGTATGTCCTTCATCACGGAATGCATGTCTTGCATCTTGCAATGCATGTCCTTCATCATGGAGGGCATGTCCTTGATCATGGAATGCATGTCCTTGATCATGGAATGCATGTCCATCATCATGGAGTGCATGTCCTTGATCATGGAGTGTATGTCCTTCATCATGGAGTGTATGTCCTTCATCATGGAGTGCATGTCCTTCATTATGGAGTGCATGTCCTTCATTATGGAGTGCATGTCCTAGATCATGGAGTGCATGTCCTTGATCATGGAGTGCATGTCCTTGATCATGGAGTGCATGTCCTTCATCATGGAATGCATGTCCTTCATCATGGAATGCATGTCCTTCATCATGGAGTGCGTGTCCTTGATCATGGAATGCATGTCCTTCATTATGAAATGCATGTCCTTCACCATGGAGTGCATGTCTCTGATCATGGAGTGTATGTCCTTCATCATGGAGTGTATGTCCTTCATCATGGAGTGCATGTCCTTGATCATGGAGTGCATGTCCTTCATCATGGAGTGTATGTCCTTCATCATGGAATGCATGTCCTTCATCATGGAATGCATGTCCATTATGGAGTGCATGTCCATCATCATGGAGTGTATGTCCTTCATCACGGAATGCATGTCTTGCATCTTGCAATGCATGTCCTTTGGGGTGGCATGGTGCCACAGTGGTTAGCACTGTTGCTTCACAGCTCCAGGGTCCCAGATTTGATTCCCCACTGCGGAATCTGCAATTTCTCCTAATGTCTGCGTGGGTTTCCTCCGGGTGCTCCAGTTTCCTCCCACAGTCCAAAGATGTGCAGGTTAGGTGAATTGGCCATAATAAATTGCCCTGAGTGTGTCCAAAAAGGTTAGGTGGGGGTACGGGGATAGGATGGAGGTGTGGGCTTAAATAGGGTGCTCTTTCCAAGGGCCTGTGCAGACTCGATGGGCCGAATGGTCTCCTTCTGCACTGTAGATTCTATGCTTCTATGATTCAATGTCCTTCATCATGGAATGCATGTCCTTTATCATGGAGTGCATGCCCACCATCATGGAGTACATGTTCTGTAACGCAGCCTTTCAGTCCAAGGAGTTTACCTGGCATCCCTTCCTGATTTTCCTGAGCCTGCCTTTGTACCTCCAACAACTTGAGGCCTGACTGAGTCCAGAGGCTCATCATCTGACTGGGACTCAGCGGATTCCTGGCCTCCAGAAATACTATCACCCTGGAAGGTACCTGCCCCTGCCGACTGTGACTCAGATCGTGTGATGTGTGCTCACCAGATTGTGACCCCCCCCCCCCAGGCTGCTCTGGAACTCGATCCCACCGAGGTGATGTATCTCTGCACAGCTGAAGGGTATGGATGAGCGTAGCGATGGTTTTTGATACCGCGGTCCATGTTTCCCGCCTCTGTGCTGCTGGTTGTAGCTGGTATTGAGGACCTGGTTGGTGCTGTCGCTGGATTGTTTCCTTGACGTGCCTGCGACAGAAGGAGAGGTCGTTAGTGCCGGGCAGAGCCTGAGAAACAGGAGACATGACTCAGTGTTGTTGTCTGATGGAAGATGCAGTGCTAGATCCTCACTTGATTTATCGCTGCCGACCTCACCATCGGTACGGGAGCAGTCGATGTACTCCCCAGTCAGCTGGCTGGCTCCAAATCCATGAGAACCTTCATCTCCGCCATCCCTCCACCCTGTCTGAGATCGCCCCCTCTCGTGAGCCTGCCTCTCTTGCTTGAAGGCAGATGGAGCGAGTTTCAGCAGGGTGTGTGCCAGGGCAGATGGTACGGATGCCTGGCATATGTGATAGTGAGTGGGACGTGCGAGGTGATAAGGATATGGCCCACAGGCGATATGAAGATGTGTGTGTGGGAGGGCGAGAGGTGGTGTCCCTTGAGCTGGCAGTGAGTGAGGTCCCTGGGTTAGTGAGTGTGAGTTGAGAGTGATGAGAAGAGTGACTTTCCCTGGCAGAATGGAGGAGATCACTCATTCACTCCCTACGCTGGAGGGATCCACAGGGCAATGGCACTGACCAGCTCTGCCACTGCCTCCCAAGGTGGCATCATGTCCTTGATGGCTGGTTCTTGCGGGTAGAGGACATCACGCCGGGCTTCTACTGCATTCACCAGCCTCTCCAGGGAGTGGTCCGCAAACCTGGTGGGGGATTTCTCGGCAGCCCACGAGGTGTGACTGGTGTGCGTTGGGGCAGCGTTTAAGTGTGGCGCCCCGATGATCGCAGCGCTGTGCTGATGGCAGTGTGGATGAATCAGAGGCCTCCCCGCCAGCAATATGGCATGGAACCCACGGCTGAAAACCTTTGGCACTAAGTACGGCAGGAAAAACCCAAATTACTGTTGGTGGGCTCAACACCAAATTAAACTCCCGCACCAGCCTTTGCCGATTTCTGGAAAAATCTCTTTACAAAAGGGAGGAGGTTATGCTGAATCTTCCTAAAACTCTGGTTAGTGTTTGTCCCCAGTTCTGGTTGCTGTGGTGATCTGCATCACTGAATATACAAGGGGTTAATGGAAATACACTACTACTAAGTAACCACTAGAGGGAGCACCAGAGATGTCATGACACAGACATGCAACCAATGGGTCATTAGAACAGGACACAACCAATGGATAATCAGGACACCCAGAGGTGGCATTACCACAAGGGGGCACTACATGACCCATATAAAGAGGACAAGGCACACAGGCTCTGCCTTTTCCACCGGCAGAAACCTAGAGAGCAGGGCAGGGTTGATGAACAGCAACATCACACCCTAGCACGTGGTCGAGAGCAAACATTATAGTCAGTGGAATAGACTGAGTTACTAGAGAGGCAGATTAGCAGAGTGTCGAACTCATTTAGGAGCATTGTTAATCATTCAATAAATACGTTAAACTTATCTCCGAGTCTGGAGCATCTTTCAGCAAAGCCTACATCAAGTGGCAGCTTATGTTACTGGCAATAACATAACACAACAGTCACCTCATGTTAGGAAGGATGTGAGTGTCCTTGTGGAGGTGTAGAGGGAGTCCTACCAGAATGGTTCCAGAGGTGAGGGCGTTTAGACACAAGGTGATGGTGGAGACTGAGGGGAGGTGGGATACGGGATTGTTCCAGGTTTAGGTAAGGTGGACAAAAATACCGTTCCCCATTATCTGGTGGAAACAAGGACGAGGGGACAGATTTAAGGATTTGGGCAAGCGGGGGTGGGGGGGGGGGGGGGTGAACATGAGGAAGAACTTTTTTCCACAGTGCAGCACCACCAGAGCGCCTGGCTGGCAGTACAGGATGCCAATCTGACAGTGCCAAGGTACCCAGGTTGCCCATGCCAGAGGTCAGGCCCGGGGTGACTCGCCCTGAAGAAGCGGAGTGACGGGGGGGGGGGGGGGGGGGGGGCACGGCTCGAGGACACAAGAAAACATAAGTTGGGTGAAGTCAGGGGTCCGGTGGGGTCGCTGAGGGGTGTCGAACTCAGTGCTCTGGTAATGGTGGAAGGGGAGACGATGAACGATTTTGAAGGGAATTGGATGGGCACGAAGGGAATGGGCTGGCAGGAGTACAGCGGGGGAGTGGGAATGACTGGATTTCTCTACGGAATGCCAGCATGGACTCGATGGGCAGAATGGTCTCATTCTGCTCTGTAAACGACGCCATGACCTCGGTACAGGAGGAGGCATTTGGTTCCTCAAACCTGTTCTGCTGTTCAGTGAGCGCACGGCTGATCTAACTCAATAAAACCGCCTTTCCCCAAAATCATTCAACAACAAGAATTGATAAATCTCAGATTTGAAATGATTTAGCATCAGTTGCTGTTTGAGGTCGAGCGCTCCAAACTCTGACCATACTTTGTGTGTGGAAATGTTTCCTATCGGGAGGAATTCAACGTCCTCCTTCTGTGGCCAGTTTGGGGTGGGGGGTATTTAATTGCACAGGCGGGTGGCGATCCCATCACATTCCCACCTCATCGCCGGGTACCACTGCCAGGGTGCCAGGCTGGCAGTGCCAAGGTGCCCTGGTGGCAGGTTGCCCATGCCAGGGTTGGGCTGGGGTGCCTTGCCCTTAAGTGGTGGGGTGAGCGGGGGGGGGGGGGGGGGGGGTTGCTCGAGGACCCCGGAAGATGTAGGTTGGGTGAAGGGCAGGTGAGGGTGGTTCGGAGGCCGCGGTGGGTTCGCTTTGCGGGGGTGGGGTTGGGGAGGGGGGGGGTTGGAAGATCGCAGCCTCTCCGAGAAACAGCCCGCTAAACGCGGCCAAAAGCACCTCTCTTTTTCCCCCATTGAATTGCGGCCACTCAGTGACTGACCAGTGACCTTGGCATCGGAAAAGGGGAACCTCCCCCCTTGCTGCAGAACCCCATGCCCCCTGACCACCCCAGCCACCACCCTCCCCAAGCCACCCTCGCCACACTCACCAGTGTCTGGGGTCCGATGATGATACAGGGTCTTGGGCGGAAGAAATGTGTCATTAATGCACTTCACCTTGTTTTAGGTTCAATTTAACAGTTATCAGCTTGCACCTGTTGCCTGTGTCCAGCAGGTGTCAGTATTGATCTGCCTCAAAATCTTGTTACGATTTCCCAATAGAGACCAGTAACCGTAAATAAAATAAATAAAAACTTCCATTTAATAGCTGAAAGGGTGGTACAAGATTTCACGTTTTGCGCAACTTTCCCCTTTTAATTCCATCACAACCAAAAATCCCACTTCCCCATTATACTGTCCCCTCAGGGAGAAATTCATTTGTCCCTGAATTAGTCTGAAGCAATTCTTCGCCCCTGAAAGTTGGCTTCCATTCTTATCCTTTCCAAGCCCAGTCGATTGTAACCCCCGATCTGTCTTTATGCTGAGGGATTCCTCGGTGATTCTCCCTCGAGCTCAAGCTCGGCGAATCATCCAGCCTCCTTTAAAATCCTCACACATTTGGTCTTTTCAATCCAAGCCATACATAGAAACATACAAAATGAAAGCAGGAGGAGGCCATTCGGCCCTTCGAGCCATTCATTATGATCATGGCTGATCATCAAGTTCAACACCCTGTTTCCTCCTTCCTCCATATCCCTTGATCCCTTTAGCACCAAGAGCTATATCTAATTCCTTCTTGATACATTTCGTTCTCTTTCCAAATCATTAATATATAATGTGAACATGTGGGGTCCTAACACAGATCCATGTGGTACCCCACTAGTCACTGCCTTACCAATTGGAAAAAGACCCATTTATTAAAATTTTCTGCTTCCTGTCTGCCAACCAGCTTTCTATCCATCTCAAGACTCTCCGCAATCCCATGCGCTTTAACTTTACATAGTCATCTGCTGTGTGAGAACTTGTTGCAAACCTTCTTAGAAAGGTTATTTGGACTCCGAATGTTAACGCTTTCTCCCCACAGATGCTTCCAGGCCTGCTGTGTTTATCCAGCATTTTCTGTTTTTATTTCTTAAAAGCCATTCTTCTCTCAAAGTCCTTTTCTATGACAACATGAATCACATGGGCCCCGTATTGAGGGAGAAAAGCTGATTAGCTATCCTTAACTATTCCCAACTCTCTTTTATGTTGGAAATAAATGGAAAGTTCAAAGCATACCTGCTTCCCAGCCGACATTCTCCACATTTTTCTGGGACTTTGGAGACTCACAGTCGATCCATTATGCACAGTCAGACTGCGGTAAAGAGTTTGCACCTTCTTCCTGGTAAAACAATCCAAGCCCCCTTTAAATGGGCAGTTTAAAGCAGTGTTTTTTTAACTCTTTTTCCCGGGACCCACTTTTGTCAGCTGGCCAACCTCCGTGACCCACGCTGGCCAACCTTTGTGACCCACGCCGGCCAACCTCCGTGACCCACGCTGGCCAACCTTCGTGACCCACGCCGGCCAACCTTCGTGACCCACGCTGGCCAACCTTCGTGACCCACGCCGGCCGACCTTCGTGACCCACGCCGGCCAACCTTCGTGACCCACGCCGGCCGACCTTCGTGACCCACGCCGGCCGACCTTCGTGACCCACGCCGGCCGACCTTTGTGACCCACGCCGGCCGACCTTCGTGACCCACGCCGGTCAACCTTTGTGACCCACGCTGGTCAACCTTTGTGACCCACGCCGGCCGACCTTTGTGACCCACGCCGGCCAACCTTTGTGACCCACGCCAGCCGACCTTTGTGACCCACGCCAGCCGACCTTCGTGACCCACCATTATTTCTTACCTTGAATGCGACAGGTAAGCCTGCTTGGTCCTCACGATCTCGCTCGCTTTGTCATTCAATGTTACATTTCTGCGAAGGACTGCAGCTGACGATGTAAGTTTAGCTGCATAGTCTGAAAAAAAATCAAGACTCGCCATGAGTAGTCTTCAAACGTTTTTGAAGTTTTGAAGGTTTTAAACTTTCATTTGCCAGCACTTCCCTGAATATAACACACATAGGGCTGGATTCTCCCAAAATGATATGATGTCCCCGCACCGGCATAAAAACAGTGGAGAATTACTCCATAAATTCCTTGAAAAAAGTTAAACAAATTCACAGCCCTGCAGGGAGCTAGCAGAATGTATCTCACAGTGTTTGCTGCTGATACGGGCCCCTGCACTTCCGGGTCAGAGGCCGCGCATGCGCAAGGCGGTGACCTCCAGCTGCTACGCCGTGCTCCATGGCGGACTCAGACCGCGGAGTTAGGCAAAAGAAATAAAGTCCCCGATCGGCCACGCGCCCGATCAGACCCTGCACATTTCATCACTGACTGCCTATACCCCCCCCCTCCCCGGGGGTCTCCGATTCGCCCTCCCCCGACCGGGGTGTTGTGGACTGAGTCCGCAGCCGCCACGCCACCATCCCGATCGGCAATAGGTGGCTAGTTCCACGCTGTCAGGAACTCGGCTGGTCGGTAGCGGAGGATCGCTGGGTGGGCCTCTGGCAATGGCCCCCCGGTGGCGCGGCGTACTCCGCGGTCACGCCAATTTCGGGGCCCGGAGAATGGCCGGACCGGCGCTGGGCTCGATTATGGCGTGAAAGTGGATTCTCCGCCCCGCCGCCGGCTGCGATTTCATTGGCAAAACTAACAATGACACACCTCAAGAAATTATTTTTGTTCTGTTTTGTTTCCGATTTCTGTTTTTTCTTTGTTGGGTGTTCACGAGAGGCCCTGGAGCTCTGGATACAGCTCACACCAGCACTGCTTTGTCCTGCTGTGGACTCTCCTGAGAAGCTCTCTCCAAAAGATATAGTTGTGAAATCCTGGCCTGTTTGTGTCTGCGGCCCTCTCTTCCTTTATTACAAAATGATCCATCTTCAGTTCTTCACACAGTCCTGTTACTTGCTTGCTGACAGCTGCAAAATGGAGGAATCGCTCCTCCTTTATGTTGCAACCAAACCATGGTTGTAGAGGGTGCGTGACGTCAGTGTACGAGTTCCTCTGCTGCCGCTTGTGGCAGGAAGGCTCCATGGTTTATATTTAAAAGCCGCTCGCGGCAACTGGACACTCCGCGACCAATCGGTCAAGACCCTCCCGACACCAGCCCGCGACTCACCCGTGGGTCCTGACCCTGAGTTGGAAAAACCTTGGTTTAAAGCATAAGTGTTTACAACCTGACATTCCCAACACCTTCTTAGGATTTTGGAGACTAGCAGTCAAACCTCTGTCAACCCAGATGCTTGAGCCACTGTCTTCAAGCGGGAACACTACGCGTTCTTTCCAACAAAATAATCTGTTTAATCCTCAACAGCCACATCACCCAGTCTGTTGCCAGGCAGATTTCAGAACAGGCCACATGACTCTCTTCATTTTACCCTGAATTTAAGTCAGATTATTGAACTTCATTCTTCACGGACTACAGTTCGAAGAGTGTGAGACGAGGACGTGAACCACCCACATTCACAGGGCATGGAAACATTTCTGGACTTTCAAGACCCAGTATACGCTCGCCCTCTGTTCCTTGCTATCTGTCATTTAGGAATGTGTAAAGCCTGTCTCATGCACGGCACGATGGTTAGCACTGCTGCCTCACAGCGCCAGGGTCCCGGGTTCGATTCCGACCTCGGGTGACTGCACATCTTTGGACTGTGGGAGGAAACCGGGGCACCCGGAGGAAACCCACGCAGACACGGGGAGAACGTGCAGACTCCGCACAGACAGTGACCCAAGGCCGGAATTGAACCTCAATTGAGCCTCTCAAACTCTCTTCCCCTCTGCTCTGGAGATGCGAGAAACCTTCAGAAAGACGACTGCGTTCTGCAGCCCAAGATTTATCTGGCTTGTCTGGATGACAGATTCAAACTGCACCCTCTCCCAGCTGGGGAGCCGTTTCCCTTTAGAGGTCTTCCCCACACAGCCAACACCAAATCAAACCCAACATCTCACCTTAAATATCCTTTTCCCTTTTTATCTGTGATACCATTGTCCCCTGCACAGTGGCGTGCAGGGGGGGGGGGGGGGGGGGGGGGGGGGGGGGGGGGGGGGGGCGACGGTGCATTGGCCCCGGGCATCCATTGGATGGGGGCATCCAATCAGAGAAGGAAATAATTTTTTTTTTTTTGTTTTAAATTTAGATTACCCAATTATTTTTTTCAATTAAGGGGCAATTTAGCGTGGCCAATCCACCTACTCTGCACATTTTGTGGGTTGTGAGGGCGAAACCAACGCAGACACGGGGCGAATGTGCAAACTCCACACGGACATTGACCCAGAGCCGGGATCGAACCTGGGACCTCAGTTCCGTGAGGCGGTTGTGCTAACCACTAGGCCACCGTGCTGCCCCAGAGAAGGAAAAAAGATAGTAATTTTAAAATTTCAGCGGTGATAAATCAATTTTTGGAGGCTCACCACACTGCAGAGGCAGTTGTTAGCCCTTTATTCCTTTAACATGATGTGCCCTTTCTGTCTAGAGAAAATGGTGCTTCTCCCCATCCCCCCACACGCATGCGCATGATGTACGTGGTGCAACCATCAAAAGCAACAAGCAGACGTGGCTGTTCGTTCCTGCGTTTCCTCAAGTCATAACTCATCTTTTCTTCAGCTTTTTGTGCATCTAGAATAGTTCTTTTACCTACTCAGGTCAGTGAACAGCTCTAGAACAGGTGCAACTACGTTTTTTATAGGTTCTTTGGTGATATTTAATGAAATATTTACGTGGGATGTAGTAAGAGTGAAGCCTGGATGATCAGAGGACTGCTATGGCATTTAATCTCGGAATAGGAGACATTTATTCCTTAACATGCTAATATTCGAATACAGATACCACTAATTTGCAAGTCTATGATATAAATTGCACAAAATTATCAGTGGAGAATCAGTGTGAAATAATTTGATACAAAGGAACAAAGAAATGAAATATGGTTTATCCGTCTGCAACTGACCGATTGTTTACCATTTTCTTCCCATTTTCTCATGCGTCTTACGGTTTTTGAGATAGAAAATGAAATGTTACGAGTATTTCGTGTAGAACCGAGTGGAGCACAGAACAGGAAAAAAAAGAGGGCCAGAGTCGAAGAAGAGTCCCATCAAAGAGGGGCATTAGATGCATGGATAAAAAGAAGTAAAGAAGAAGTAGGAGAACCTGGAGAAGTAAAAGATGATGTGGGTGCAGAGAAGGATTTTTCTGATACGGATTCAGCTCGGTCAGAACATAATACTCTCTCTCCTCAGTCTCGTTGTCAGGATGATGATCCATGTGAAGAAAATAAAGAAGATTTTAGCATATTTTTGCAAAGAAGCGATTTTGGCTGTTTGAAGAAACCGATTCTAGATCATTTGAAGATGACAATATTACAACATGGCCCTGAAAGATATCAGAATAAAAGTGGTCCATTTGCTGAGAAGGATGGGAGATCATTTTCCAAACAGTGGTTTGATAAAGTTTCCACAAACGGAGAAATTGTGGAGAGAAAATGGTTGTTATACTCTCCATATCGGAAAGCATGCTACTGTTTTGTTTGCTTTTTGTTTTCAAAGGAGCATTTGTCGTCTGTGTCAAACTTTGGAAAGGAAGACGGTTTCTCCACTTGGAGAAAATTAAACCCAACAATACCTGACCATGAGAAAAGCCCTTCTCATAGAGCTCACATGAGGGAATACCTGAACCTCGTAGTTCGACTCCATCATTCAACTACGATAGATGCTGAACTTCAACAGCAAATGTCTGCTGAAAAGAAAAGATGGAAAGCTATAACTGAACGGATTGTCGAGGTTATATGCTTTCTGGCAAAACAGAATCTGGCCTATCGTGGACATTGAGGAGAAGGAATATCTGGGTTATCAGAGCCAGGGGAGACAGTCAGTGAAAATACAGGAAACTTTCTAGCAACAATCAGACTTTTGGCCAAATATGATGACATCTTAGCAAAACACTTGCAGAGAGGGAAGAGAAACCAAAAAGTGTCACCTACTTGTCCAACAGAATTCAAAACGAAATAATCAATCTTCTTGGTGAAACTGTCAAGAATAATATAATTTCCGAAATTAAGGACGCAAAATATTTTAGCATAATGCTGGATTCAACTCCAGATATTGCCCATGAAGATCAGGTTTCTGAAATTCTGCGTTACGTTCATATTGATGAAAACAGAAAAGTAGAAATAAAGGAGACATTTCTGGGATTTTTTCAAGTCAACAAGAAAGATGCAGTCAGCCTGGTAAATAAAATTCAGGAAAAATTGGAAGAAGACAAAATTTCCATGAATGACTGTCGTGGTCAAGCATATGATAATGCAGCAGTTATGGCTGGAGTGAGAGGAGGTGTTCAACAAAAAATTCTTGAAGTTAACCCAAAAGCTGTGTTTGTGAACTGCGAGAACCACAGCCTCAATTTGGCCTGTGTCCATGCAAGTGAGGTGCAACCTGTTGTTACATTTTTTGGCATTCTAGGAAAACTCTTTACTTTTTTTTCTTCATCTACTTCTCGTTAGGAAGTGTTAAAATCATTTGTCACTCGGACTGTGAAAAGACAGTGTGACACAAGATGGAGTTCCAGCCATGATGCTGTGCAAGTAATCCACGAAGAGTGTGACAACGTTATTGCAAGCCTTCAACACCTGCTGTGAAGGAGAATTTTCAAGGGAAACTAAATCTGATGCAGGATCGCTACTGAACTCTATTCAACAGTTCCCGTTTATAGCTTTATTAAATTTTTGGTACTCAGTTTTATCATCAGTGGAGAAAGTCTCAAAACGTTTGCAGGATCCGAAAATGGGGTTCCATGAAGCTTCTTGTGATCTGAGAGGACTTATTCATATCTTGAATTTGAAGAATGACGAAATTATCCACAATGCAATAGATTTAGCCAATGAATATTGTGAAAATTGGGGAATACCAATTGCACGAACAAGGAGAAGAAGAATAATGCCTGGAGAGTCAGCAAGAGATAGTGGACTGACGGCACAAGAAGAAATGAATAGAGTAATGGTAGAGATTGTGAACAGATTAAAAACTGAAATTGAAGACCGCAGTGTCCGTCTTCAAAGACTCAGTGACCGATTTTCTTTTCTTCTGAACTTGAATTCAGTAGTGATTGGAGATGAACAAGAAAGAGAGAAATTAAAAAAAGGAATGTTCAGACTTTGCAAATTATTATGACAATGATGTGGTTGCAATTCAGTTATATGACAAAATGATTGATTTTGTGATGCTCCTTCGAGCTGGAGGGAATAGAGTTCCCCCTGATCCTAAAGATGCTCTGGAGTCTTTACTGCAGTATGGGAGGGATGTCTTTCCTACGCTGTGTGTTTCATACAGATTACTGCTTACAATCGCATTTTCAGTCGCAAGCTGTGAAAGGTCATTTTCAAAACTGAAATTAATAAAAACATATCTGAGGTCTTCTATGTCACAGGAGCGACTGACCAACCTGGATTTAATAAGCATTGAAAAAGAATTTCTCACTGTAAAAAGTGAAGTAGTTCAGGTGTTTTTGTGACAGGAGGTATCATTTGGGGAAAAGAACTTAATAAATTTGATTGATTTATATTAAAATTGAATAAAGCGTTTATTTCATGTTTCATCTGTGTTTATATATTCAAAATGTTTTCCTTTCTCATAATATTTCTCAGTATATTAGGCTTTATACTTGAGTCTTTGGGGCATACAATCAAGATTTGCCGGGCATCACCAGACCTCTGCATGCCACTGCCCCTGCACTTCTGTGAACTCAACTTTCCCAAAATATATAAATCTCTCATGTTCTCCGTTGGCTCCCACTTTTGCATCAAATAAAATTGAATAGCTTTCCTGTGCTTACTGATGAAACTGCAAGTTGTAAAAGCTCCTTACTCCCCCTTGAAAGTTAACAGCTGGGAAACAAAGGCCCTGATGCAAATTCCTAAACATTATAAATCACTTGATCAGAAACATCCCAGTGTAAATGAATACATCTAACACCTTTCCTCAATCATTCCAGACCAATGGTTTCTGTTGACCTTTCCCCAGCTTAATTTAATTGTTTACACAGCTACCTGTTATAATATCCACTCATGTATATAATGAGATGCAGACAGGCAGTGATTGACACACAGGATGACCAATGAACACACAACACAACAACCAATTACCAGACAGGACATCACCACTATAAAGTGCACAGGGCATTAAGAATCTCCCTCTCTCAGGACCCAGCTACTGAGACAGTCAGAGTGCACAAGCTAGTGAGCACTATCACCATGCGGTAGCTAGTAAGTCTGGTCAAGCCAGTAAGAGGTCATCAGTTAGATTAGTAGAGTGTCAACCCACAGCTGAACATGTACAGCAGTCCATAGTTAAATAAAACAGTGTTAGATCATCTCCTGTGTCAGACGTCTGTTTCTAGCTTCACTGCATCCAGTTGCAGTCAACGTCGAACCAACCTGCCTAACACATCACTACCCATGGCCTTCTTTGCAGAATAACACAATATTCCCCCAAAATAAAAGAAAACATCCATTTTCATACGAGAGAATCGAAAGCATCAGGGCAGTCTCAGAATAAGACTGTTTCTGCTGCCCGGAGAATTGAAAACATGGGGCACAGTAATAAAGGATAAAGGAGCTATCATTTAGGACTGGGATGAGGTGAATTTTCTTAAATGAAAGGGTTGTGGATCTTTGGAATTCTCTGTCCCAGAGTGTTGTGGCCTAATTGAGGTGGAAATCCAACAAAACACAGAAACTTAGAAAATAGAAGCAGGAGGAGGCCATTCAGCCCTTCGAGCCTGCTCTGCCATTCATTTTTTTTTTTAAAATTTAGATTACCCAATTATTTTTTCCCAATTAAGGGGCAATTTAGCGTGGCCAATCCACCTACTCTGCACATTTTTGGGTTGTGGGGGCGAAACCCACGCAGACACGGGGAGAATGTGCAAACTCCACACGGACAGTGACCCAGAGCCGGGATCGAACCTGGGACCTCAGCGCCGTGAGGCGGTTGTGCTAACCACTAGGCCACCGTGCTGCCGTGCTCTGCCATTCATTATGATCATGGCTGATCATCGAGTTCTATACCCTTTACATAGAATTTACAGTGCAGAAGGAGGCCATTCGGCCCATCGAGTCTGCACCGGCTCCTGGAAAGAGCACCCTATCCAAGGTTAACACCTCCACCCTATCCCCATAACCCTGTAACCCCACCCGACAGGGAAATTTTGGACACTAGGGGCAATTTATCACGGCCAATCCACCTAACCTGCACATCTTTGGACTGTGGGAGGAAACCCGAGCACCCGGAGGAAACCCACGCACACACGGGGAGGATGTGCAGACTCCGCACAGACAGTGACCCAAGCCGGAATCGAACCTGGGGCCCTGGCGCTGTGAAGCAATTGTGCTATACACAATGCTACCGTGCTGCCCCTTATCCCACCTTCCCCCTGTATCCCTTAATCCCTTTAGTCCCAAGAGCTATATCCAATTCTTTCTTGAAATCACACAACGTTTTGGCCTCAACTACATTCTGTGGCAGCGAATTCCAAAGATTCCCCACTCTCTGGGTGAAGAAATTTCTCCTCACCTCAGTCCTAAAAGGTTAACCCCTTATCCTCAAACTATGACCCCTAGTTCTGGACTCCCCCACCATCGGGAACATTCTTTCTGAATCTACCCTGTCTAATCCTGTTAGAATTTTACAAGTTTCTATGAGATCCCCTCTCACTCTTCAAAACTCCAATGAATATAATCCTAACCGACTTAGTATCTCCTCGTATGACAGTCCCAGGAATCAGCCTGGTAAACCTTCGCTGCACTCCCTCACTAGCAAAGAACATGCTTTCTGTGGGTGTTGGGATTAAAGTTTAGCTTTCTTGAAAGGAATTCAATGTTCCTGCTATAAAATATTGTGCAAAGTTTGGAAGCCGTAAGTGTCTGAATAACTTTCAAAGCCTTCAGAAGTAGGCCAATCATTTGCCTTGTTTTTTTCTGTCTTAACCTAATTCAGTCTGAACAGTTTTCGGTACATGAATGCCTCTAACCGCTAATTTAAATCGCTTCATTTTCTAGGTTCTGGATCTCTATTTCTATCTCGGAGTTACAAAGCCAATGTGCAGAATGGACAGAGAAAGCCCTTAATCCATCTCCTCGCTTGCTCCAAAAAAACAATTAAAATTGAATCCAATTCATGGTCCCCACAATGCTACATCTAAGCTGTCAGGAACAGGCATTACACCTGCCCTCGGGCTTGATCCAAGCTCGATCTTCACCAAAAATGCTGTCATATGGTGTAAAAAGCTGCCAGCAAGTTCAAATGTTGCATGCAACCTGCGAGAGAGTTCCTTTCCCAGACTGCACTGGCATATTTGGCTTCAGAATCATCCCTGAATTTAACCCAATCCGTCCGGAAGGAATGGAATGGCTGAATGGTTAAAATCGGGAGAACTGCATCTTGGAGATTGGCCATCCTAACTGTGCGCTGACTGAGGTCAAAAGTGCGGTCCGGAAGGAGGTGGCTGCCCTGAGATTATATTCGAATAGGGGCTTGATATCATTTAGATCCCAACGCGATTTTATCCGGGAGATTCCTCTACGAGTTGGAGACAGACCTGTGTCGAAACTCTTTCCGATACCTGACATCTGGGGGAGATGGTGGGGGTGTAGTGGCAATATGACCAGACTAGCAATCCGTAACGCTCCGGCGATGTGGGTTCAAACCCCACCTTGCCAGCTACTGGAATTTAAATTCAATTACAAAAGCAGTGTCAGTCACCGTTAACATAAAACCGTCGATGATTGTTGCTTAAAACTCACCTGGTTCACTAATCTGCTTACCTTGTCTGGCCGACATGTGACTGACAACCCATGGTAATGTTCTGGGTTGTGGCCGTAGTACAGATGCACACAGAACATCTAATTCTTTGACCAGTAATGTAATTAGGGGCTGGTTTAGCACAGTGGGCTAAATAGCTGGCTTGTAATGCAGAACAAGGCCAGCAGCGCGGGTTCAATCCCGCGCCGGAATCTTTTCACAGTAACCTTATTGAAGCCTACTTGTGACAATAAGCGATTTTCATTTCATTTCATTTCATTTATTAACAAGATGAGCACGTGGAAAGGTGACTAACAAACTATGATACAAACGATAACGAAATAAATTAATTCAGTGAATTCTCCTGGAACTACTTCCAGTGCAACCGACCTCTGGTACGACTTACTACCAACTGCTGGATCTCTCGAGTCACATGGTAGATCTCTATCGCCACCTGCTGGTTGGAGGTCGTATTGATAACTATATACATTAATAGGTAACTATATACAAAACTGTGCACAGGCATATCACCACACCTACCACTCTTAGCTTCCCCACCTCCACAGGGCAGTATAATACTGTGACTCCCACATCTCCGTGAAAGAATAAAGGAAATCAAAATGTCACTGCTTTAATTTGTGCTGCTCAGCAAAGCTGGAAAGATCCTCAACTTCAGGTGGGCTGTTCTCTGAACCATAATGGCTAAGGGTCATTACTGCAGCTTGAGTTCCAAACTGCTCAGGGTACCGGTGCCTGAACTGATAGTGGCCTTGGAGGTGCCTCTACAGAAAGGGTTCTTCCTCTCTGCGGTATCATCTTCAAGTGCTCGTGAGGATCTAGAGCAGTGGTTCCCAACCTTTTATATGTCATGGCGCACATCTATAAACATTTTGAGGCATACCTCCTATTTTCTCTGTCACCTTCCCTTACTGGGAACTTTGTTTCTTACTTCTACCTGTCTCTCTCGCTTCTCCCAGGGTTTTTAGCAGCCTTTTTGAGTTTGCGCTTTTTGTGCGGGAGCACTGGGGACCCTGTGTCTTCAGCTCCAAGTCCCGTTGGTCAGGCACCTGGGCCGGACCAACGTGGAAAATCAAAACCAGGCCTGTGCGGCTCTTTCCCAGCCGGCGCATGCGCAGGACGCCCAAGACTCGTTGGGTCTTGAAGATACCGACCGCAGAGCGGAAGACGAAGGTTAGTTTTAGTTTAATTGCATGAAATTGGAATCCTTTTGTATCTTTATTTGCGACACACTTGAGAGGGGGGAGGGGGGGGGTCTTCATGGCAAAGCTGACTGGGAACCACTGATCTAGATTGTGCAGAAACAGGAGAAGGATCACAGAATAGTTACAGCACAGAAAAAGGCCATTCGGCCCATTGGGTCCGCATTGGGTCTCCAAACGAGCACCATGACTTAGTGCCGTTCCCCAGTCTTTTCCCTGCACACTGTTTCTATTCAAATAATCATCTAATGACCTCTTGATAGCCTTGATTGAACCTGCCTCCACCAGCCCCCAACCACTCGTTATGTGGAAAGGTTTTCTCACGTCACATTTGCAGCGTGGTTGGCACTGAGGGGCTTGGCCTTGACAGGCTGGTGTCACGGGAATGTCACTTTAAGAAATGTTTGTCTGCTCAAGTGGCTGCCGTGATGTCAGAGTGTGGGTGGAGCTGAGCTCTGGCTCTGCTTTTTAGTTTCGCTTTGAGGAAAAGCTTGGGTGTGCCTGTGGTTTTAGTTTCGTTTTAGTGTTGGAACTGCTGCCAGCCAAGGAATGTGTGATTTTGATCTCTCTGCCATCTGAAGACTATCTCTAGATCATTTGGTGAATTCAGAGTGATAACTGCTCTCAGTAGCGAATTTAAACCTGATGTGCTTCTTTTAAAAGGGTTTTTTTCTCTTATGGATGTTAAAATGAAAGTTTAAGGATTACTTAGTGTTGTATTCTTTGGGGGTGTATTTCAATTGATGGTTGCTAAGATGTTCACTATGTTTTAAAAAGGTTAACTGAGTTCATAAATAAACATTGTTTTGCTTTAAAAATACTTTTCCATTTCTGCTGCACCACACCTGTAGAGTGGGCCGTGTGCTCCCCATACCACAATCTAGTAAAAGTTGTGGGTCAGATGATCTCCATGATACACTTTGGGGTTCTCTAAACCCTGGCCCATAACACTGGACACTGATAGGCCAGGCATTGAGGGGCTGGACATTGAGGGGCTGGGCATTGAGGGGCTGGGCATTGAGGGGCTGGACATTGAGGGGCTGGGCATTGAGGGGCTGGACATTGATGGGCTGGACATTGAGGGGCTGGGCATTGAGGGGCTGGACATTGAGGGGCTGGGCATTGAGGGGCTGGACATTGAGGGGCTGGACATTGAGGGGCTGGGCATTGAGGGCCTGGGCATTGAGGGACTGGGCATTGAGGGGCTGGACATTGAGGGGCTGGGCATTGAGGGCCTGGGCATTGAGGGGCTGGACATTGGCAGATGTCAGGCATCTGAGCAAGAAGGCAGCATGGATGATGGACCAGACTCCGGCTTCTCCTGAGGTTGCAGGTGAGAAGAGATGTTCTCTTCTCAGCCAATACCAGGAGCTGACCGCAGCCGAATGCTCCATCCTACCACCATTATAACTCCGATCCCCTGCCCTCACCCCAGACGATTTAGCCTCCTGGTGCTAGCCCATTTAGCATTGCTGAATTCAGCGATCTGCTGTCTTTGATGCCCCATACCTGGTGAATTGAATGATGTGGAAGCCAGAAAACCATGGGGGGGGGGACCTTCCTCTGGGATAGACAATCGACCAGTCAGTGCTGTGCGCCGACAGACAGTCTAAAGCTTAGAGAAGCCGCCACTGATTTTTAATCCTTCATTGTAAATTCTTTCAACTTCCATTTGCCATTTGCTATTTGTCTGCAGCAATAGTAGCAGGAGGCCATTCGGCCCCTTGAGGCTGCTCCGCCATTCGATAAGAACATGGTTGATCTAAACGTGAACTTAGTTCCACTTCCCCTGTCTGTCTTCCGTAACCCTTGACTCCCCTCTTAGGTCAAAAATCTGACCAACTCAGCCTTGAATGTAGTCAATGACCCGCAGCCTCCACTCCACTCCAAACCAGTGACACTCTGAGAGAAGAAATCTCATCTGATCTCCATCTTAAATGGGGGACCCGGGGCGGGACTGTCCGCTCAGCCGGCCACGGTTCCCTGCGAGGCGCGCCCTCCCGGCAGTGGGATCCTCCATTCCGGCAGCCGGCCAATGGGATTCTCCATCGTGGCCACCCCCACGCCGTGGGGAAACCCGCTGCCGGCGGTGTGGAGGATGCCGCCGACGGAGAATTCCGCTGCCTTTATTTTTAAACTGTGTCCCCGAGTTCCAGATTTCGCCCGGAAAGCGAAACATCCTTTCAGCATCCACCCGGTCAAGTCCCCTCAGAACCTTGTACGTTTCAGTGAGGTCACCTCTCCTTCTGCAGTAGGTATAATTCTGTGTCATACAGCATCACAGCACGGATCCACGCAATCTGATTTTATGGAAATCACCATCCTTTGAAAACTGTCCAAAATAATCAAGAAACAAACTGCAGTCAGCACTTCACCCCCTTATCCCCTCCAGGATATAGCTCATTCGATTGAAGCTCACTAATTGTTGTCTGGTTGACTGAACACTTGACGGTAATAAGGACCCATTTATGCTGCGCTGTTTCTTCGCATATTGTTCTGAAACGGTTTATAATCTGGTGTCAATAGTGCCGTGAAGATTGAAGAAATGAGTATGAAGTACATACAGTGTGACAGGTACAGGTACTCTGTGGAGCTGAGCCGGTATCGATGTGACGTGCCAGTTTTCACTCCACAACACCTCGTCTGTCAGTAACGGTGAAGGGAAAATTGCGCAGGGGAATTCAGCGATGTTTTGCATGGGTTGCGTGGAATTTAGTATCCCCCCACCCCCCACTCCCACAAGTCACTCTGATGTATTTACCGTGCTGGCTTCAGATCTCCACCTGTCAAAAGCTGTCAGTGCGTTTTGGAGAAGACTCGACGCTGATTATTCGCGGAGTAGAGGACATGACTGACCCCCAACAACTCCCAGCTCTGAGAAACTTGTGCTGTGCGACAGAAAAATTGGAACATAGCCTCTCGTCTCGTAGAAGTGAACGAAAATAGAGAGACTCGCATTTATATAGGGCCTTCCATGACGTCGGGACATCCCAAAGCGCTTTCTAACCAACTGCATCCCTTTCGAAATGCGGTCACAGTTGCAATGTCAGAAACCCAGCAGCCATTTATCCGGTTCCACCAACAGCAATTAAATAAATAAATTGACCTGTTTTACGTATCGATTGTAGGATAAGCATCGGCTCGGTTATCGTCTTGAGCGTACGCAAATAAACTAACCTTTTAAGTTCATCCGATCTCAAGTTTGCTTCGGGGTAATGAGTACAAAATTGAATCACACCAGAACTGAGGGGCGAGAAAGACGCCACCAGCCATACAGATGGAAACAAATTCTCTTTATGGTCCAATTCCACGGGATACTTACTGATCACGTCTCATTCAACACTGTGCAACACCCCCTGAACAGCCAGCATAGATTGTGTGTTATAAAAACAGAAAATGCTGGACAGACTATGGAGAGAGAAACAGAGTTAACGCTTTGAGTCCATATGACACTCCAACAAAGCTGAAGAGAGACAGAAATGTGGTGAATTAAATGCTTGGAGAGGGGGCTGGGGCAGAATGGGAGGTCAGGGATAGATCGGAGTTCAGGAGAGATTGACAAAGATGTCACAGACATGAGACAAGGGGGCTGTTAATGCCTCCGCATCGCCTCACACCACAGTCCCCAACCTTTTACCCCCCCCCCCCTCACACTCCTCCTCCCATTTATTCTTTTAAAAAAAATAAATTTAGATTACCCAATTATTTTTTCCAATTAAGGGGCAATTTAGCGTGGCCAATCCACCTACTCTGCACATTTTTGGGTTGTGGGGGCGAAACCCACGCAGACACGGGGGAATGTGCAAACTCCACACGGACAGTGACCCAGAGCCGGGATCGAACCTGGGACCTCAGCGCCGTGAGGCGGTTGTGCTGACCACTAGGCCACCGTGCTGCCCCCTCCCATTTATTCTTGATCCTCACCACTCGCCCTTCCCCAATCAGCCGCATATATCTCCAATCCTGCCCTCTCCCAACTCATCCAGGAGCAGCCCCCCCTCACATCACCTCACCTTCTCCACATTCGCCATCCAATAATAGTCCAGCAGGATCAGGTTACGCCAACTACCCCTTTCTGTCCCTGCCTTCCCCGCCCATATAAACTCCAAAATCGCTGTCTCCACCTTCCAGAAGGAGGCCTCAAGGAGAAAGATCGGGAGGGTCTGGGAAACAAACAGGAACCTCGGCAGCGCATTCATTTTTACCAGCTGCTCCACCTGCCCATGTTAGGTGTAATGTATCCCATCTCTTAAAATCCCTCCGAACTTCCTCCACCAATGTTGCCAAATTCTATCTGTGCATCATGGCCCATTCCCTCGTCATCTGAATCCCCAAATACCTAAACCTCTCTCTCGCTAGCTTAAATGGCAATGTCCCAAATTAGCTCCCCGCCCCGCCGCATTTCACTGGAAACACCTCGCTCTTCTCAATGGTCAACTTACACCCAGACAAGGTCCCAAACTTCTCCAACAGTCCCATGATCCTACCCAGACTCTACAGTGGGTCCGACACAACATCAACAGGTTAGCCACGTACAACAGCTGGTGCTCCCTGTCCTCCCTCGCCACTCCGCAGACCCCCAAAGGGGCTGGTTTAGCTCACTAGGCTAAATCGCTGGCTTTTAAAGCAGACCAAGGCAGGCCAGCAGCATGGTTCAATTCCCGTACCAGCCTCCCCGGACAGGCGCCGGAATGTGGCGACTAGGGGCTTTTCACAGTAACTTCATTGAAGCCTACTCGTGACAATAAGCGATTTTCATTTCATTTCATTTCAATCGCCAGTGTGAATAACAGCAGCAACAGTGGACACCCCTTGCCTTGTGCTCCTGTGCAGCCCAGAACCATCTGAACTCATCTCGTTCATGCGCACACTTGCCACCGGGGACACATACAATAGACGCACCCAAGCCTCAAACCTCAGCCCAAACCCAAACCTTCCCAGAATTTCAAATAAATACCTCCACTCCACCTGATCAAAGGCTTCCTCTGCATCCATTGAACCAATGACCTCCTGTGCCCGCCCCACTGACGGAGTCATAACCACATTTAACAACCTCTTGGTGTTGCTAGAGAGCTGCTGGCCATTTACAAAACCTGTTTGATCCTCAGAGACTATCCCTGGAACACATCCTTCCATTTTCCCCACCAACAGCAGAACGTTCATGTCCATATTCAACAACGAAATGGGCCTATGCAACTCACACTCCAACGGATCCTTCCCCTTCTTCGGGATTAGCGTGATTGACGCCTGTGTCAATGCCTCTGGCAGATGTAGCCATCTGAAATGGCCACCTGCAAAGGACCATGGGAAATTTGGTCAACTTGGACACAGACAAGTACACAGCCTCTGTGTATTGTGCAAGGAAGCCAGACCTGACCGAAACTTGCACCCATTAAAAGTCAATCACCATTTCCCCCAGGACAATAAAATTTGAATCAAGGAGCGGCAACAATAGCAGACTAACTGGCGCCACTTTCCCTTATTTGGAAAGGCCTATGTTCCTGGGACAATGACAGATAGGACCCACCCAGCCGCTGAGGTATCCGCCCCTTAATTGACCAGAATCAATGTGGGTGATCGAAACTCTATCGATCCATTGGATCTGGAGTTAGGACCGCCCAACGGGGCGCGAAAGAGACAAAGGATAAGAAGCCCTGTGCTCGAGGGATCGGCCTCCTTTGGATCGGCCTGTGTGCGACCAACTGCAGCATATCAACCAGCCAAGTTCATGGACCCGCGATCGCTACCTGAAGGACGAGCCCAGTCGAGACGAGCCTGAAGACTTCCAACCGACCCACGTGGACACAGATAAAGGCCTTATCTCCCGCCCAGAGCCGGTCACCCTAAAGTTAAGTAAAGGTCATCTTAGTTATTAGGTTTAGTTTAGTGCGTAGCTGCGTGAATCATTGCATATAAAACAGGTGTGTTTGTTAATAAACTGTCTTTTGAACTAACATACTGGTTGTGAGATCATTCGGCCAATATAAGAAACAGCTTGTGGTTCACATAGAAATAAAGAAGTCAACATAGATCCCGCTTCTCCAACGCCTCATCCCCAACAAATGAGTTGCCAAATCTGCCACAAGCACCTTATAAAACTCCGCCGGGTATCCCCCTGATACTGTCTACCACTTCCCTCGGCCCAGTGACTCCTCCAATGCCTGCCTCCTCTCTTCCTCCACCTCTGGGAACTCCAACTCATCTAAAAACTGTCCCATATCCCCCTCCTCTTCACCCGGCTTCTCACAATACCCCGGAACACCTCATTTATGCTCCCCGGCCCTGATATCACCTCCCATTCTCTGCCCACACCCTTAGAATTTCCCTAGACGCTGCCTGCCGCCTCAGCTGGTGGGGCCAGCGTACGGCTCGCCCTCTCTCCGTACTCATACTGCAACCCCTCACCCTCCTTGGCTGCCGCACCATCTTACCCGTGGTCAACCTATCAAACTGCCCCAGCAAACACTTCCTCTCCGCCAAAAGCTCTTTAGTGGGAGTCCCCGAGGATCTCCTGTCCACCTCGACTATCTCATCCAGCAACTGTCCATGCTCCTCCCTCCTCCTCCTATCCCTCTGCACCTTCAACGAGATAATCTCCCCTCGAACCACCGCATTCAACGCCTCCAGAACATGGCCACCGACACCTCCCGGTTCTGATTGTAATGATATGTAGACTGACATGAAACTAAGGGGTTAATCAGACCACCCGGCTCTGGCACGACCCACAGGCAGCACGGTAGCACAAGTGATTATGTCATGTGAGAGTACCTTTAAGAAATGGGTGTTTATTACTGCAGTGATGTCAGAGTGTGGGTGGAGCTGGGCTGTCTGTCAGCTTTTTACTTTCGTTTTAGGCTGTTTGCTGCAGGGTGTGTTTTAGTTTCGTTTTCAGAGCTGAATAGCTGCAGTCACAGCCAGAAGGTCTATTTGTCTCTCTCTCTGTAATCTAAAGACTGTAAATCGATCCTTTGATGATTTAAAACTAATAACTGTTCTCAATAGTGAATTTAAACCTGATCTTTGTGTTTTAAAGAGTTTTTTAAAAGTCTTATGGCTGTTAAAAGGACAGCTTAAGGATTACTTAGTCTTGTATTCTTTGGGGGTTGTATTTGAATTGATGGTTGCTAAGATGTTCACTGTATGTTTTAAAATGGTTAACTTGAGTTCATAGAATAAACATTGTTTTGCTTTAAAAAATACTTTTCCATTTCTGCTGTACCATTAGCACTGTGGTTTCACAGCGCCAGGGTCCCGGGTTTGATTCCCCGCTGGGTCACTGTCTGTGCGGAGTCTGCATGTTCTTCCCGTGTCTGCGTAGGTTTCCTCCAGATGCTCCAGTTTCCTCCCACAGTCCAAAGACGTGCAGGTTAGGTGGATTGGCCATGATAAATTGCCCTTAGTGACCAAAAAAGGTTAGGAGGGGTTATTGGGTTATGTGGATAGGGTGGAAGTGAGGGCTCAAGTGGGTTGGTGCAGACTCAATGGGCTGAATGGCCTCCTTCTGAACTGTATGTTGTATGTTCTATGACCACTAGATGGCATTACACAACTCTTTATAAAACCAGACACACACTAGACCCTCGCTCTCACTCCTGGCTGGGACTGTAGGATTAACACCAGAATAGCTTAGATATCAGGCTGGGTCACCACATGTGGCCCAGATCCCAGTTGTACAGTTAGTCATTATCACTGAGTTACTAGAGTTAAATCAGCAGAGTGTCAAACTCATTTATCTAGTTGTTGTTACTGAATAAATCCTTTCAACTTACTTCAAGGACTGGAGTGTCTTTCAATGTCGTCTATGGTCAGGAGCACTTTATGTTAATCAGACACCATAACACTGATTAATCTCCACGTAATCCTCAATCGCCAGCCTCACCTTTTCGCAGAACCCCTTACCCACCCAGAGACCTAATTCTAGCCTCCATCCCGGCCTCTGCACCTGCCCCGAGCTGATCCTCACCACCAGCCAATGCGGCGCATGATCCCAAATCACAATTCCCACATGCTCCACCCCCGCCACCCCATCAACCCCGCCAGGCTCACCACAAAGAATTCCGTTCTAGAATATACCTTATACACGTGTGAGAAGGAGGAATATTCCCCCTCCCCAAGTTCCTGAACCTCCACAGATCAACCATTCCCATACGTTCCATAAACCCTCCAAACTCCTCGACCTTCCCATTGACTTGGGGTCGACCTGTCCACCTTCGGATCCATCACACAATTAAAATCTCCACCCGTAATCAGCTAGTGTGTGTCTAAGTCTGGGATTGCTCCAATATCCCCTTTGCAAACCCCACATCGTCCCAACACAGCGCATATATGTTGACAAGCACCACCAGCTTCCCCCCAGCACCACACTCACTATCGCATACCTCCCCCCCCCCCCCCCCCCCCTCCCCCCCCCCCCGCCCCACACTTCCCTGGCACCCTACAAACTCCATCCCTTCCTCAACCTTGACCCTTTAGCTGGAGAAGTGCCTTCTGTCGGAAAATCACCTCTGCTCTCAAACCCCTCAGGTGTGCAAAAACCCGGGACTTCTTGCCCGGCTCCTTTAGCCCTCAGACGTTCCACGTCACGACTCTTACTGGAGGCTTACGCCTCCATTCCCCTCTACCGCCCGCCATCATTTCCCACTGGTTCCCACGCACCACTTCGCCACCTCCGCGCCAATGTCCTGATATATCCCAACATGATTCCCCTCCCATTCGCTGTCTCGCCTCAGAATCTTCCCCTTCTCCACGAACTTGTGCAACCGCACAATCATCGCCCGCGGAGGAAACCCCGCTCTCGACTTCTGCCTCAAGGACGTATGGGCCCGATCCACCTCAGGAGCCCTGTCCAACACCGTCTCCTCCTCCGGCCCAGCCTGCATTCTGTACACACACCTGGTGTCGCTCACTCCTTCTACACCTTCTGGCAGACCCACAATCCACAAGTTCTGCCACCTGGACCCGTTCTCCTGCTCCTCCACTCCACCCGCAGTGACTTTCCTAGATCTGATGTGTTGGGTAAGCTGGGTCTGCGAGGACTGCGTTTACTGCAGCAGTGAGAGAGACAGGCTTCTAACAGCTGGAGAAATGCAACGCGATTTTATTGAACTCTTAACTATAATACATGCTTAACTGTGGGTTGACACTATGCTGACGTGACTGGAGACCTGAGGCTAGCCTGACCAGACTAACTGACTACCACATGGTGGATGTTCTAGTTGCTGCTCACGAGCTCTGACTGTCTCAGAGGCTGCATCCCGAGAGAGCGGGGAAACTGGTGCCCTCTGGCTTTATAGTGGTCGTGTCCTGTCTGGTGATTGGCTGCTGTGTTCGGTGTGCTCACTGGTCATCCTGTGTGTCAATCACTGCCTGTCTGTGCACCATCATATACCTGTGTGCATATTATGACAAGATCCTCCAGGATCCCCACCTCCACCTTCAAGGACACGATCCGATCGTTCTGGTCGGATACCAGCTTCTCCACCTCACGTACCATCGCCCCTTGCACCTCGAGGCACTTCTCCACCCGGCCCAGCGATCCTTGCAGAGGTGCCACTGCCCCCTCGAACTGCCCCCTCGAACTGCCCCCTCAAACTGCCCCCTCGAACTGCCCCCTCGATGGCCGGCGACCAGTCATCGTGCATCTCCTTCCTTTGCTGATGAAATTCCTCCTTGATGAAGACCATCAACCGCTCCACCTGCGGCTTCCCCGTTGGCGACAACCCTTCCCCCTCCACCATTCTCACAATTGTTGCTGCACCACCGGTCCCCTCCAACTCCTTAACCAGGTCTTTAACTGTCTTCTACCGGGTGTGGTAGCCAGTAGGCATGCCAATCTTGGGGAGAATCTCTCCCTCTCCACCTTCTGAACCACTTTCCCGCTGGAGTTAGCCCGCTAACGGGTATAAAGTGCCCAAACCAACACCTTCGAACCTGAGCTGCCCCGTGTGCCACTGTTACTGGAAGTCACGCGTTTTACAACATTGGCCAGTGAGCCTGGACAAATGCTGATTGTCCCTTTAACAGTCTACAGCATCATTTTGACACAGGTGGCCAGTTCTGAGGTCTGTGATACGGAAGACAATGCGAGGAAATATAATTTCAATAAATCCAAAAATACACATCTCACTGTTGACCCCTGTATAGCTCTGCTGCCTCTTTATTAACCCAAAGCTGGTGACCACTTCCAAGGCTTCAACTGTCTTTGCTGAGCCATTTCTAACCGCAAAGAGTTAATTGACCATTTGTACCTCCCTCACTCGCTACAAGGCCACAAACTCACTCCCACAAGCATCTGTCACAGTGAGGTTAGGAAAAAGATAGACTTGCATTTAGACAGTGCCTTTCATGGCCACGGGAATCTCTCAAAGTGCTTGACAACCAATGAAGCACTTTGGAAGTGTAGTCATTGTTGGAGTTTAGGACAAACAGCTTTGCGCACAGCAATCTCCCAGACATAATTGTGATTATTATCAGATAATGCTTTTTTGTGACTTTGACTGAGGGGTAAGCATTGGCCAGGACACGACAGACAGCTCCCCTGTCCTTCTTCGGAATAGTCCCAAGTTTCCCTATGGGTTCGGAGGGGCAATCCAGATTTGCCTAGCTGACGAGGAAACTTACTGGACAGGCTTCCATCTGGCTCTGGCGCCTGTTCCCAGCAGGCTGGGTTGAGGACGCAGTGCTTTTCTGCTCATGCCCCAGGTACCAATAGGGACAGAGGAATATAAGACCATAAGACCATAAGACATAGGAGCGGAAGTAAGGCCATTCGGCCCATCGAGTCCACTCCACCATTCAATCATGGTTGATTTCAACTCCATTTACCCGCGCTCTCCCCATAGCCCTTAATTCCTCGAGAAATCAAGAATTTATCAATTTCTGTCTTGAAGACACTCAACGTCCCGGCCTCCACCGCCCTCTGTGGCAATGAATTCCACAGACCTACCACTCTCTGGCTGAAGAAATTTCTCCTCATCTCTGTTCTAAAGTGACTCCCTTTTATTCTAAGGCTGTGTCCCCGCGTCCTAGTCTCCCCTGCTAATGGAAACAACTTCCCTACGTCCATCCTATCCAAGCCATTCATTATCTTGTAAGTTTCTATTAGATCTCCCCTCAACCTCCTAAACTCCAATGAATATAATCCCACGATCCTCAGACGTTCATCGTATGTTAGGCCTACCATTCCTGGGATCATCCGTGTGAATCTCCGCTGGACCCGCTCCAGTGCCAGTATGTCCTTCCTGAGGTATGGGGCCCAAAATTGCTCACAGTATTCTAAATGGGGCCTAACTAGTGCTTTATAAAGCCTCAGAAGTACATCCCTGCTTTTATATTCCAAGCCTTGAGATAAATGTAAGTAATAGGAGTGGGAGTAGGCCACTTGGTCTGTTTGAACCTGCTGTATCATTCACTGGGATCGTGGCTCATCTGATGGCGGTACTGGCTCCACTTTCCTGCCTGTGCCCCATAACCCTTGACCCCCTTGTAAGGTCACAAATCTGCCAAACCGGGCCGTGAATGTATTTACTGACCTAGCCTCCACTGCTCTCTGGGGGAGAGGATTTAAACACGGCCTGACGACCTGCTGTCCTGCCTTGCAGTGGCAACAAGGAGGTTCGGCAGGTTGGAACAGCTTTAGTTCCCTGACTCAGTCTGAGAGCAGAACCTCCTCATCTCAATCTGAAATGGGAGGCCCTTTACTTTGAAACAGTGCCCAGCCCCCCTTATTTTAGCTTACCCCACGAGAGATAAATAACAGTCAAGGTCCAACAATATAATTTGATTTGATTTGATTTATTATATTAGTATACAGTGAAAAGTATTGTTGCTTGCATACTGTACAGACAATGCATCCCGAAGGAAGGAGAGACTGCAGAATATAATGTTACAGTTATAGCAAGGGTGTAGAGAAAAGATCAACTTAATACGAGGCAGGTCCATTCAAAAGTCTGATGGCAGTAGGGAAGAAGCTGTTCTTGAGTCGGTTGGTACGTGACCTCAAACTTTGGTAGCATTTTCCTGACGGAAGAAGGTGGAAGAGAGTATGTCCGGGGTGCGTGGGGTCCTTAATTATGCTTGCTGCCTTTCTGAGGCAGCGGGAATTATAGATAGAGTCAATGGATGGGAGACTGGTTTGCGTGATGGATTGGGCTACATTCACAACCTTTTGTAGTTTCCTGCGGTCTTGGGCAGAGCAGGCTCCATACCAAGCTGTGATACAACCAGAAAGAATGCTTTCTATGGTGCATCTGTAGAAGTTGGTGAGGGTCGTAGCTGCCATGCCAAATTTCCTTAGTCTTCTGAGAATGTAGAGTCGTTGGTGGGCTTTCTGAATTATATCTGATGACCCAGTTGTATACACCATCAGGCTGAGAGCCCTCTGTTCTCCTGGCTGTTCCATTTTACAAGCCCAGTCTTGCTCACCATCTGACTTTGATATCTCCCCTCCAGAGCCAATTACTGCCTCCAGGAAGCGCCCGTCATTGTACATCTTCGATAGCTCAGAGAAAGGCAGAGATAACCCTGCTAGTGTGCACCAGGCTCATTTACAAGAAGATTTAAATATCTCTGCGAGCACAAATGTCTCTCATAATTATGTCTCAGCTTCCAGTAGCTTCTGTCTCTTTACTTTCCTCTGAGTCCACACCCAGGTATAACTATTCAAGCACAGTGAGCATAGTTCAGCTACCAGACTCACATGATCAAACACTAAACAGTTGGATACTACACCCGGTGACATTAATCCCCCGCTGAATCACCTCTGGGACAATTTGGCGCTTTGCACGATGGGACCTGGAATTGATCCGGGTGTCGAATCCCGATCGGAGATTAAAATCCAGCCCATTGTCTCGGACTCTTTGCAGCATCAGTGTCAACGCTTCTAACCCCGACTCCTTCCTAACGCGGAGGCTGCGTGCATCCATCGCTGGCCTCGATCTCTATCTCCGCTCGTCTGAAGCACCTCGAGACACTTCTCTATGTTAAAGGCAGCACGGTAGCATGGTGGTTAGCATAAATGCTTCACAGCTCCAGGGTCCCAGGTTCGATTCCCGGCTGGGTCACTGTCTGTGCGGAGTCTGCACGTCCTCCCCGTGTGTGCGTGGGTTTCCTCCGGGTGCTCCGGTTTCCTCCCACAGTCCAAAGATGTGCGGGTTAGGTGGATTGGCCATGCTAAATTGCCCGTAGTGTCCTAAAAAGTAAGGTTGGGGGGGGGGTTATTGGGTTACGGGTATAGGGTGGATACGTGGGTTTGAGTAGGGTGATCATGGCTCGGCACAACATCGAGGGCCGAAGGGCCTGTTCTGTGCTGTACTGTTCTATGTTCTATAAATAAATCCATGTTTTTGACAATAATGACTGTACATCCTTTGGCAATAAACACGCACTTCAAATTCATGTGTTATTTCGAAAGGCTTGGAAATATTTTTGTTCCCCCCCCGGTTTTACAATGCCCTGTTTTCTTCAGTTAATAGATCCTGCACTCAATGGCTACACAGGAATAAATATTTGATGAGCAGCTTCTCAATAATATATTAGCAGTTGCGTGCACCAATTCTGAGTACAAATTATAGGAGACTGTGTGTTGCAATTATCATCTCCTCAAATACTTTGCTCATTCATTGCACTCACCGTATCCATTTTACACACTGCAGTTATTGACAGCTTCTTGTTGCACTACAGCAGTGAGAGATCGATATTAAGTAGCTAAACTCTGAAATGAATGCATCAGAACCACACAATTATAAGGTCATTTTGAAGTCACCATAACAAAATTATCGAGGCACAAGTGTTTAAAAAGTAAATCAATCCAGACAGTGGAATGTTTCTACTGCTTGTAGGGTAATGAATCTATAAACCAGAAAACCTAATCAAAGTGAAGTCTCTTTGTTATTGCCTTTCAGTTGATTAATGTCCAAATTACTTGGAAACAATAAGATGCCAATCATAACTCAATACGAGGCATGATACATTTTTAAAGGAGCGACGTGCTGAATCTATGAACCAGAATCAGATACAGCCACTATCTTGATCTCTCTGGATTCATAGAATCCCTTCAGTGCAGAAAAAGGCCATTCGGCCCATCGGGTCTGCACCAATGCTTGGAAAGAGCACCCTACCTCGGCCCACGCCTCCACCCTACCGCATAACCCAGTAACCTTGTCATGATATATATATATGGACCGGGATGTAAAGAATTAATAAGTTAATGATAATGCTTCTTACCAGGAGAGGGAACCACAGAACAGTCATATATATATATATATATATATCAGGTGACTGGGATTCTGGGAAAAGATGGTGAGGCATGAGAGAGAGCAGTTGTGTATTTGAGAGCTCTGTAGTTAGAGATAGCATAATTTGATATAGAAACCCTCTACTTTAGGAATGTGAACGAATCTTATGTAGTAGTGTAATAAATTTATAGTTTTGCTTGCGAACAAAGCTTTGTGTTCTTTATTCAATGCCATGCATCCGAGCCATCCTGGTAAAGCAAAATAGAGAACACAACAAACTTCGCCTAATCTTTTGGACACTAAGGGGCAATTTATCTTGTACAATCCATCTACCCTGGACATCTTTGGACTGTGGGAGGAAACCGGAGCACCCGAAGGAAACCCACGCACACACGGGGATAACGTACAAACTCCATACAGACAGTGACCCAAGGCCGAAATTGAATCCGGGTCCCTGGCGCCATGAGGCAGCAGTGGTAACCACTGTGCCACCCGCTGGAAATTTAAATCATTTGCAAACTTTTGTAGACCACGACGGACGTCCACACCGAGCTGCTAAAGGGAAATAAAGTTTTAATGCAATAACTAGTATTTACACAGCGTGAAAGATCCCAGCCGGGTCTCTCCTGTTGGTATCCAAACTGGCTGATTTTATACAGAAGATAACTATACATGGTACAGAGTACCGACCCCCTGTAATGGGGGAGCTCCTAGGGAATTTAATCATTGCCACCTGGTCACATCTGTGCGGGTAATGACACAAACCTTTGGTTCCAAATGTAACTGATTTGAATACGTCTCATTTTTGTTTTGATAAGGAGCGATTACACAAACTCGGGTTCTATTCCCTGGAGCATAAAGGGCTAAAGGGGTGATTTGTTCCAGGTTTTCAGGAATTTAAGTTTGAAAATTTCTTCTAAATCAATGGTTACTTTTATTTCGAACAATAGTTAATGTTATATCTGTGGATTTTTGTTTCCCCGAGGTCTGAAGGGACATGGGGGCAAAGGTGGGTATTGGGGATTAGGCTGCAGGTCCTCCCATTGAATGGTGGAACAAGCTGAAGGGGTTAAATGACCTCCTCCTGTGCCACCTATTGAGGAATAGCTACTTAATGGCCTTTTTTTCCCACCCCAGCATCAATTTTTAGGCTGCTGGGTCGGGTGGGAAAATTAGAGTCAAAGGTTTGCGCTGCGCCCAAAAACAATTGCGTGTCACAGCTTTTGGAAACGCAACAGTAAGTCTTCCTCCGGCCGATGTACAAAGACTGAACCGTGACGCACATTTGTTACAAAAAAGATGGAATAATTGCTGGAAGATAGGCGTCACCGTAAACTACATTGGCTGCTGGTCAACACTCGGCTGAGTGTCAACTTGGTGGATATATCTTCATGCCAAAGGCCCTAAACCCCAACACTAAACTTGGATGACTCGAGCATCAAGATGGCTGGACTATCACAAGCTGCCACTGTGGTGTTCAATTGTTCTTGATTATGTGAATCCGGTAACTTACTGATACTCACTGTGCTTGATTAGTTAAGCTTGGGTGTGGACTCAGAGTAAAGTAAACAGACAGCACAGCAGTCACTAGAAGCTCAGCTGAGTGTATGGTGAAAACTTGGGGAGGGGGGGGCAGAGAGGGGAACCTAAAGTTGAATGGACGGGATTCCCCCCACGGGGAAGCAGCCCTCCCCAACACAAACACAATTTCACACTTAGGCGGGCAGGGTCTCAGGCAGGAAACTCACCGTTCCACCTATTAAGACCCTCATTGGCCCTTTAATGGACTTTTATTCAATTCAGTAGGCCAGAGATGAGCCTGAATTGAGAAGGTGAAAGAAAACTATGTTTATTGTGAAGCAATTATATTTACAATATACGTCAGGTCCCAGCTGGGTTTGCTGCCTGGCCCACTTTCTAGAGCTCCATCATGAAAGTCCTCGGACTCTTTAGCGGGGAGCTTGTACTCGGCGAGATTCAGGGGGGAGACTGAACGCTCCAATCCTGTTGGCCTTGTGCGGGTTACAACATTCACCCAGCATCAATTTGTAGGCTGGCGGGTAGAATGGGAAAATGAGAAAAAAATCTGTTCCCCATCTCAGGTGGGAAGGGAAGGCGGGGGGGGGGGGTTGCCTCACTCTGAAGGCTCCTTTTGTGGGGTGTGGCCAGCATTTTGTGCCCATCCCTAATACTCTTGACTTGCTGGGTCAATTCAGAGGGAAGTTAAGAGTCAACCATATTACTGTGGAACTAGAGCCACATGTAGGCCAGAGCAGGGTAAGGGCGGCAGATTTCCATTTGTCAACCAGTTGGGTTTTTACGACAATCAACAATGAGTCCAGCTTTTAGTTCCACATTTTATTAATTGAATTAGAATTCCACCAGCTGCCGTGGTGGGATTGGAACCCTCGTCCCCAGGGCAATAGCCTGGGCCTCTGGATTACTAATCCAGGGCGGGATTCTCCGACCCCACGCAGGGTCGGAGAATCGGCTGGCAGCGGCGTTATTCCCGCTCCCGCAGAGTTTTTAAATCTCCCACCGGCCAAAAACCGGCGTTGTGCAAATCCCGCCGGCAGCCTCTGAAAACAGCTGGCGCCGGCGGGATTTCATTTTTTTTTAGTGTCCACAAATCTCCGGCCCGGATGGGCCGAAGTCCCGCCGACGTGACCCATGGCCAAATCAAAGTTGCTTTAAAACGGCGTCAACCATTGACGCCGTTCAGTGACGGGGGGCGAATGCGCGTGGGGTGGGTAGCGTCATTGGAGCGCGGTGGGGGGCGCGATAGAGGAGGCATTGGAGGCATTGGAGCGCGGTGGGGGGCGCGGTAGAGGAGGCATTGGAGGCATTGGAGAGCGCTGGGGAGCGGTGGGGGGCACGGTAGAGGAGGCATTGGAGCGCGGTGGGGAGCGGTGGGGGGGGCACGGTAGAGGAGGCATTGGAGGCATTGGAGCGCGGTGGGGAACGGTGGGGAGCGGTGGGGGGCACGGTAGAGGAGGCATTGGAGGCATTGGAGCGCGCTGGGGAGCGGTGGGGGGCACGGTAGAGGAGGCATTGGAGCGCGGTGGGGAGCGGTGGGGGGCACGGTAGAGGAGGCATTGGAGGCATTGGAGCGCGGTGGGGAGCGGTGGGGGGCACGGTAGAGGAGGCATTGGAGGCATTGGAGCGCGGTGGGGAGCGGTGGGGAGCGGTGGGGGGCACGGTAGAGGAGGCATTGAAGGCATTGGAGCGCGGTGGGGAGCGGTGGGGGGGGCGGTGGGGGGATAGGGGATGGGGAGGAGGTAGGGGGGAGAGAGGGGTGGGGAGGTAGGGGGGATGGGGTAGGGTGGGGGGGTAGTGGGTTGGGGGTGTTGGGAATAGAGAGATCAATCACTTACCTCGAGTGCCGGTAGATTGGGGGGGAGGTGTTTGTTAAGAGAGAGAGATCAATCAATTACTTTAGTGCTGGTAGATTGGGGGGGATGGATGGGGGGGGGGTGGGTTGCGGGATGGGGGGGTGGGTTGCGGCATGGGGGGGGTGGGTTGCGGCATGGGGGGGGGTTTGCGGCATGGGGGGGTGGGTTGCGGCATCGGGGGGGGGGGGGTTGGGGGCAGCGGCGTGCAGAGAGGGGGGGCGACGGATGCTTGGGGCCAACCGACCGTCGCCCCCCCCTCTGTACGCCGCTGCCCCCTACCCCAACCACCCCCCCTCACCACCCCTACCTCCCTCCAACGCCCCTACCCCCCTCCCCACCACCCCTAACCCCCCTCCCCACCACCCCTACCCCCCTCCCCACCACCCCTACCCCCCCTCCCCACCACCCCCTACCCCCCTCTAAACGCCGCCCCCCATCTCTCGCAAACGCCGCAACCCCCCACCCTCAAACGCCGCAACCCCCCCCCCATCATCGCCGTGTCCCCCCCCTCAAACGCCGGTAACCCACACCCCCCCCTCTCTCCTCCTCCCCCCCTTCCTTCCTCCTCCCCCCTCCTTCCTCCTCCCCCCCCTCCTTCCTCTCCCCCCTCCCCCCCTCCTTCCTCCTCCCCCCTCCCCCCCTCCTTCCTCCTCCCCCCTCCCCCCTCCTTCCTCCTCCCCCCCTCCCCCCTCCTTCCTCCTCCCCCCCTCCTTCCTCCTCCCCCCCCCCCTCCTTCCTCCTCCCCCCCTCCTTCCTCCCCCCCCCCCCCCCCCCCCCCCCCCCCCCCCCCCGCCGCCGGGTCGCTCTTCTCCCCCCACCCCACTGGGTCTCTCTCTCTCCCCACCACACAAACGCCGGGACTCGCCACTTCCGCAGCTGGAGAAACTGACGCCTATCGCGTCAGTCAGCTGCTAGCCCCTCCGGGAACGGAGAATAGCGGCCTTAAAGAAGGCCCCGACGCCGGAGTGATTAACACCGATTTTTCTCGCCGGAAACCCGCGTTACGACGGGCAACGGAGAATCCCGCCCCCAGTCACATCACCACCATGCCACCATCTGCCTCAAATTTGGAATGCACTGTCTGAAAGGCCAGCCGGAGAGGATCAATAATAACCTTTAAAACGGGGTTGGGGGCAGTACGTTGGCACAGTGGTTAGCACCGCTGTCTCATGGCACCAGGGATCCGGGCTCAATTCCAACCTTGGGTGACTCCATGTGGAACCATGGAACTATAGAGACCCTACAGTGCAGGAGGAGGCCATTCAGTCCATCGAGAGTGCACCGATAGAACGATAAAATCCCTACAGTACAAAAGGAGTGTTTGCAAATTTCCCCCATATCTGCGTGGGTGTCCTCTGGGTTTCCTCCCATAGTCACAAAGACATGCAGGTTAGGCGGATTGGCAGTGCTAAATTGCCCCTTAGTGTCCAAAGATGTATAGGTTAGGTGGGGTTACGGTGATAGGGTGGGAGAGTGGGTCTAGGTAGGGTGCTGTTTGGAGGTTGGTGCAGGCTCGATGGGCCAAATGGCCTCCTTCTGCACAGTAGGGATTCCATGGTTTTATGATATGTACTTAATAAGGGAAACATACACCAGGGCTGATGAGAAGGGGAGTGGGGCCAATTGAACAATTTGTCAAGCTGACACTTGCATGATGGGCTGAATGGCCTCTTTCCATGCCGTACCATGCTAAGGCTCTTTTATGTAACCTGCGATACTATCAGCAGCACATGAAGAATACAGCAGGGTAAGAAAGAACCTAAGCCAAGCAGTGAGTGTTAACGTAAGCCTACTTGTGACACTAATAAAGATTATTATTATTATTATAAATACTTAGGGCAGCACAGTGGCGCAGTGGGTTAGCACTGCACGGCGCCGAGGTCCCAGGTTCGATCCCGGCTCTGGGTCACTGTCCGCGTGGGTTTCGCCCCCACAACCCAAAGATGTGCAGCTTAGGTGGATTGGCCACGCTAAATTGCCCCTTAATTGGAAAGAATTAATTGGGCACTCTAAATTTATTTTAAAAAACTTATTATAAATACTTATTTTCTTTTGTCAAGCAGGGATTGTGATTTCTCTGAAGCGTTTTGCAAAGTGGAGGCGGCTGTAACCTATTTAATGAAGCCTGCCCAAGACTGGAGGTGTGTAGGGGGAGGGGGGGGGGGGGGTCGAGAGTTAACCACTTTGCTGATAAGTTTGACTCTGATTCGTGACAAATCTAATGCAAAGCCCTCGGTCTGGGAAATTCTCAACAAGGATTGAGCAATGGGCCATGACTGGAGTGGATGCTAATCGAATGATTCATGATTAGCGGTGATAATGCCTGTGGATAGAAGAGTTTTCAAATTGATTGAGCGACCTGGGGAGGAAGCCAATTATTTTGTCACTAGCCTGTTGCCGATGAAAAATACCTGAAGCTCCCATTATTGAATAATGAATTAAATGTATTTATGGGGGCTGGTCTGGTTAGGTAACATGGAAAAGGTTGTTATGGGATAAAGAATAAGGAGATGCTAATCTTTGCTAACAGTAATAAAGGGCGAGATTCTCCGGACTCACGACGGGTCGGAGAATAGCGGGCGTCGGAAATTTTTACGGCGACGCTGTTCCGACGCCCTCCCGCTATTCTCCGAACCCCGCAAATTGTCGGAGTCGCGTTTCCCGACAAACGCCTCCTTCCCGCCCCTGACACGACCAGAATCGCCACTGAGAGCCCCCCCGCTATTCACCGGCCCGGATGGGCCGAAGTCCCGACGTCATGGCGCCCTGTTTGGACGTCGTGAAACACACCTGCTTTTTAAATTCGTCAACCAGTCGGCCTGGCTGACGACTGCTTGGAGGAGGTCAGGGCACCACTCTGCGCACCGCTCAGCGCACCGCTCAGCGCACCGCTCGAGTCTGGCCACAACGGGGAAGGCATCCCTGGGACCGGGAGGGGGTCCAGAACGGGGGCGGTGGGGGAGACGGAGGGGGCAGTGGGGGAGACGGAGGGGGCAGTGGGGGAGGCGGAGGGGGCAGTGGGGGAGACGGAGGGGGCAGTGGGGGAGATGGAGGGGGCAGTGGGGGAGACGGAGGAGGCAGTGGGGGAGATGGAGGGGGCAGTGGGGGAGACGGAGGGGGCAGTGGGGGAGACGGAGGAGGCAGTGGGGGAGATGGAGGGGGCAGTGGGGGAGACGGGGGAGGCAGTGGGGGGCGACGGAGGGGGGGGGGGGTTTAGGTAGAGAGTGAGCCGTCCAACCCCGTAACAAAATGTCTGCCACCATGCCATGGTGTGCAGGTGACGAGGACACGGCCGCTGGTTCCCCTGTGGCTTCCGGCCACAGGCCACTGACGCACCCGTGAGGAGGACATAGTTTACTGGCCGTTGGATGCAGGAAGTGACCAGGGGTTAGGCTGACCGCGTGTCAGCAGCGCGACCAGGCCACCGGGACACACAGGTATCCCATGGCTGGCGGCTGCCGAGGTGTCGACTAACGTCCGTCTAACATGTCCAGTTTCTCCGCCCCCCACCACCCTTCTGTAGGTTAGCACGATGCATGGGAACAGAACGGCTATGTTCTGCGCAGTGGTTGGGGCAGCTCTACTGGATTTGGAGATGCAGCAGCATCCACACCCACAACCCGCAGTGGCTGCAGGGCCAGCTGCAGCAGCAGAGGGAAGGGCCGAGGAGTTGCCAGTCGTCGAGCAGCATGGGGGGGGGGAGGAGGAGGAGGAGGAGGAAGAGGAAGAGGAGAGAGTGAGGGTGCAGCCACGGCGTCAGAGGCGACGACCAAAGCCGAGGGTGTACCGTGTCCGGGTCTCTTTCCTAACAATGCCGGACATCACCTGCAGGAGAAGACTCCGGCTGAGTAGGCAGACGGTGATACATATCTGCGAACTCCTGTCGCACCTCGCCCCACGTGGAACGGGGGGAGGACACGCGATCCCGGTAGCCATCAAGGTGACGGTCGCTCTGAACTTCTATGCTACCGGCTCCTTCCAGTCTCCGAGCGGGGACGTCTCTGGGATCTCCCAGTCATCGGTGCACAGGTGCATCCGGGATGTGACCGACGCCCTCTATGCCATCGCCGATCGCTACATCACCTTTCCCGAGGACCGAGCAAGTCAAGACTCACGAGCCCGTGGATTTGCCAGTGTGGCCGGGATACCGAGGGTTCAGGGGTCAATCGACTGTGTTCACGTCCCCATGCGCCCGCCTGCTGTGGACAGGGACGTGTTCACAAACAGGAGGGGGACATACTCCATTAATGTCCAGGTGGTATGCGACCCCCACATGAGGTTCTTGAACGTCTGTGCAAGGTTCCCAGGGAGTGTGCATGACTCCTACATACTAGCGCAGTCGTTCATCCCTGCGATGTTTGAGGGACGTCCCCCCCGGCTGAGGGGCTGGTTGCTAGGTGACAGGGGTTATCCGCTGAGGTCTTGGCTGATGACGCCGATACGGAGGCCTCAGACCAATGCGGAAACACGATACAACGAGGCCCATGCAGCAACCAGGGGTGTGGTGGAGCGCTGCCTTGGCCTCCTGAAGATGAGATTCAGGTGCCTGGACCGCTCCGGAGGGGCCCTGCAGTACCAGGCCGACAGGGTCGCTCGCATTGTAGTGGTCTGCTGTGCGCTGCACAACATCGCGATGCAGAGGGGAGATGACCTGTTGCAGGAGGCGGAGGGAGAAGCTAGTGGCAGTGGTGCCAGCACAGAGGAGGAGGAGGAGGAGGAGGAGGAGGAGGAGGAGGAGGAGGAGGACGCTGGTGGAGTGGCGGGCGCAGCACGCAGACACGACCCAGGTGCTGGTGATGTCCAGGAGGCGGCACGACGGACCCGGCAAGGACGGCGGGCACGCGACGCCATGGTGGCAGCACGGTTCACGCATCGCATGTGACGTCCCCGATGAACACCAAACCACCACCTGCATCGCTAGTCATGCAGAGGGTCACCACACAACTGCCACCACCAAACCCCCCCCCCTCAGTGTACACTGCTCCACTTCGACATGACGCTTATCACTGGGTCCAGACGGAATGGCACAACATTGATGGCTGTGTCAGCGGGTGTGATCAGTGCCATGTGGAATGATGACAGCCCGCTCTGCGAAGAGCTGTGAGCTCAGAATCGTTAGAGAGAGTCTGACCCATGGCAATAGCTGAACCATCCACCTTGGTGGCCGCTGAGTTCGTCACTGACACTCCATCACGTGCCTGCGTGGGCTAGCTGTGGGAGGGGGGTAGGGGCAGGGACTGCACACCCGGCACCGAGGTTTCACCACCCGCCACCCCCAGCGACACTCGGTCACCATCACGATTCCTGTGGCTGTGGAACAATCACACGGTATTACAAGTAAGGTGGAACAGTGTGTTTAATATTAACAATTATTTACAGGTGCCCTACCCCTACAACTAAACTGTGCCCTTCACCCGTGCCAACTTACTCAGTGTCTATCTTAGTTGCCTTACGGGCCCTACCACTACGTCTAAGTGAATCCCCAGATGATACAGCAGGAGTGGAGGAGGATTGCTGCGAATCGCCCCCCTCGACTCGTTTCTCCTTGGCCAAGCGTTTCCTGGGGCGACCCGGCCTTGATGGGCCAGGCTGCTCTGCGGGCGTCTCGGGTGACATTGTGCCACCCTGCTCTGCCTGCTGCCCACCCGATGCACCAGGGATGGGACGGGGGGAGGCCGAGAATTCCGGGACGTCCCGTGATGGAGTTAATGGGACGGGCCCCGAAACCTCCTCCTCCCTCGGGGAGCCCGGTGGCCCCCGGGCCTCACTTTGGGACAGAGGTGCGAGCGGGGAGGTTCCCCGTCGCACCACCGACACCTGGCGCTGCCAGTCCTGGAGGCCTGCAACGGTATCCACCAGGATCCGAAGGTTTGCAGAGACGGAGTCCAGGGAGTTAGACATTCCCGCCAGGGACTGTGCGATCTCAACCTGATTGTGCACGACGCCATCCAGCACATGTGTCAGGCGGTTGATGCTCTCGGCGACTGACAGCTGGGACTGTGCCAGCGACTGCTGGGACTGTGCCATGGCGTGCTGCGACTGGCCAATGACCTGCTGAGACTCGGCCATGGCCCGCAGGGCGCCGGCAATGTCGGTTTGCCTCTGGCACATTGCTGCCTGTGAGAGGGCAACCCTGTCCAGGGCCGAGGATGACGCGTGCACATTAATCCCAACGTCTTGCATAACCTGACCCATTGCCTCCACCGCGGATGCCACCCGTGCGGTGTCGGACTGGGTCTCTGCCATGAGCGGCACCACTCCCTGCTCTTGGACGCGGATCGACTCCTCTAACAGCGTCTGCAGAGTCTGGAAGGAAGCCCTCATCCCGTCATTGTTTCCCTGGGTTTCCTGAGGCATCGGCTGTGCGGGTGGGTTGAGAAACTCCAGGAACTCCGAAAACGTCTGGGAGCCAGCTGCATCCTGGGCCTGGTCTGGCCTCCGCGAGTCCGGGCCCTCTGTTGCTCCGACCTCCACCTGCTGTACCTGCTCATCTGTGATGTGACAACCAGACTGTGCCCCAGGAGACTCATCACTAAATAGGCCCGCCGGGGTGTGTATCTCTGGGATGATGGAAGTGGTGGGAGAAAGCAGTGCCGCAAGCCCGACGCTCTCAATGGTTAGGTCCTCGTCCAGGGTGTGGGGCCGCTCAGCGACAGGAGGGTTGTCCCTGGCCATTTCTGGTGGTGGTGGTGGACCTCGAACCCTCTGTGCGTCCTGGTCCGCAGATTGGGTTGGGGCAGATAGGGCTGCCCGCTGATCGGGCACCCTCTGTTGTGAGGCCCCGGCTGAGGTGGCGGCAGATTCGTGTCTCCGTCTGCAGCCAGACGGCCCTGGTCGTTCGGCATCACGTCCTAGGGAAGAGAATGAGACGGGTTATTTCGATTTGCTCGGCAGGCCGCTGGACGGTCCCAGTGGGCAGGGTGTGTGAAGGGACAGAGGATGGGGAAGTGTCCCAGTGGGCAGGGTGTGTGAAGGGACAGAGGATGGGGAAGTGTCCCAGTGGGCAGGGTGTGTGAAGGGACAGAGGATGGGGAAGTGTCCCAGTGGGCAGGGTGTGTGAAGGGACAGAGGATGGGGGGGGGGGAGGGTGTTTGTCAGGGAGGGTTGTCTCACTTGCTGCAGTTCCGCCAACCTCGCATTGCGCGATATCGCGGGTGGCAGACCCCCCAACAAGGTCCAGTGCCCTCTGTTCAAAGGTGCTGAGGGGGTGCATGTTGGGCGAACCCCCTCCAGTCTTGTGCCGCTCACGGTGGTTATGACCGGCCTTGGCCTGTTGGGGGAGGAAACATAGGTAGATCATTACAAAACGGTAGGTCTCAGAAGTCCGTTCTGATACTGGCACAGTTTGGGGGGGGGGGCAAGTTGTCATCAGATGATTGCATCTCTCCTCGGGGCCAGAGCGCTGGGTCTGTGACAACTTTGTGAACCACCCTCAAATAACTCTGCCCCAATCCCTCTCCCCCCCCCCCCGGGCAGTTAAGGGGGAGGGATGGTTGTGACTAGGGGGCACCCTCATGGCACTTACCCTGGCAGACCTGGTGAGGTCATGTAGCTTCTTTCGGCACTGCTCTGCTGAGCGAGGGGTCTGCCCCACAGCACTGACGGCAGCAGCCACGTCACGCCAGGCCTGGCGTACCATGCTGGCAGGTTGGCGATGCCCTCTCCGCGGGCGGATGATGCCCCTCCTCTGCTCCACGGCATCGAGCAGCGCCTCGACGTCTGCATCAATAAAGCGAGGTGCAGCTCGCCTAGGCTCCGACATCCTGCCCGACAGATTCTGTGGTCGCCCGCGCCTTTTTACGGCGTCGGGCGGCGTCACATGGGCGGGTTCGTGTCGTCGTCGCGTTCCGTCGTCATCACGCACGTAATTGACGCGGCCGCGCTGCTAGCCCATTTCCAGGAAGTGAATCGGTCGGGAAATGAAGCCTTCGCGACCGTCGTAAAACGGTCCCGATTTTTACGACCGTTTGCCGACTTTCCGCGGGTGCGGAGAATTTCGCCCACAATCTTTTGTGCCTTGAAGTGGGGAGGGAAACATATTCTCAACAAGAGTGATAGTGGAACAGGGGGGCATGTGGTGTAAATTTGAAAGGATGTTCCTCAATGGACTAAAAACAATGATTTACAAATCTGAAATTCTGATATCTAAACATAGCCCTTTGAGCCTGGTCCGCCATTCAACATGATCATGACTGATCCTCTATCTCAACCCCATACTCCAGCGTTCTCTCCATACCCCTTGACACCTTTAGAGTCTAGAAATCTATCCATTTCCTTCTTAAAGATAGTCTGATTCTAATGTGCAGATTCCCGAGGTACCTGAGGATTTGGGATTCAACCCCTTTCCCTCAGAGACCCCGGGCAGGTGTTGTTCAGCACTGGTCCCCACATCTGTGTGGTTGTACAATTTCTCCATCCTGACCATCTGCTTCAATCACTCAATGTTAAGAAGAGTATCATTAGAGCTGGGAGTTGGTACTTACACGTGGGACATGTGTACGTTTGTAAGGCTTGTACCAAAATTGCAAAAATACTTGTCTGAAGAGTAGTAGCAATACTACTGGGGCAGCACGGTAGCATAGTGGTTAGCGCAATTGCTTCACAGCTCCAGGGTCCCAGGTTCGATTCCCGGGTTGGGTCACTGTTGGCGTGGAGCCTGCACGTTCTCCCCGTGTGTGCGTGGGTTTCCTCTGGGAGCTCTGGTCTCCTCCCACAGTCCAAAGATGTGCAGGTTAGGTGGATTGGCCATGCTAAATTGCCCTTAGTGTCCAAAATTACCCTTAATGTTGGGGGGGGGTACTGGGTTATGGGGATAGGGTGGAGGTGTGGGCTTGGGTAGGGTGCTTTTTCCAAGAGCCGGTGCAGACTTGATGGGCTGAATGGCCTCCTTCTGCACTGTAAATGCTATGATTCTTGTCGTGAATGATCGTTGGTCAACCTGCCTGCAATATTTATCACTTCCTTCTACTCTTACACCCGAAGCCGGCATTCATCACGGTTTTCCCGCTCGACCACCGTAGCATCAGCGGAAGAACCATTACTTGGGTTCTCGTGACTCACCCACAAGCGGAGTTAATAGGCCACAAGCAAGGCCCATGGTTTCCCTCTGTTTACATTCATGGTGAATCTTTATGAAGGAGATCAGTGACATCGCTTTGGCTGTTTTTGCTCGCCCCGCATCATTTACGTAGAGAGAGAGAGAGAGGGAGGAGAAGTCTCCAACTTTGCTTGTGGCTTTACCAGAGAAATAGGCATCAGGCAGATCCGGTGGGGTGGGCCCGGGGAGTATGCTGTCCCTGTGACCTCAGTAATGCAGTACCACTGATGCGTGAAGCATGCTCTTTATACCGGGGGCAATTCTCTTCATGCCCCAATCATGTTTTCGAGCATAAACGAGGAATCAGCGAGATGGAAATTTGGGGCCTATAGGGACTCACTGGTGAAAGGCCTACTGGAAGCTATTTTGGAGCGGACTTCAATTTAGATGCCAGCATTCCTGACCAATCCGGTCTGGAGCCTCATTAATACATTTAAATAGGCATCCTAACAGTTCTTAAAGTGACTACTCTGCAAAGTGTATTGGGTACACTTGTCTAGACTGATTTCGTTTTGTGGTTTTGTGCCATGATTGCTCCCTGGTGCGTCAAACACTGTCCTTGTCGCTGCTGGTCCCACTCGAGCCCGCGGCCCACTCCCCTGGATTTCCTGCTCTCCCCCATGTTGTACATTTTACATCTCGGACCTTTGCAGAGATGACACCAGTTTCTATGGGCGATTCTCCCAAAGGGGAACAAAGACCACTAACGAGCGGGTTTAGCCGCGTGTTTCCTGGCGTTAGCAGTGTTGAGAAACACATGGGTATTCAGTACCACTCGTGTTGAATAAGGGGCCTGAACGTACCCCCGTTTTGTGCAGTGGGGAGCTCGGCTCGCTGGAACACCCCATTGTAGCAGGAGATCAGGATGCCATTTTTAAATGGTGTCCCAATCTCCGAGGCCCCCGAAATGATGCCCGAACTCTCCCCAGTCAAAACGCAATATGGGAGGGTCCCAATCACTACAATTGATCGGAGCATCCGAGCGGTAAGATTGGCTGGGCGATGCTACCCCCTACCCATTTCTCCCCCCCCCCCTCCCAAACTGAAACTGCCCCGTTGTGTGTCCGCCATGCTAAATGGGCCCCGCAGGCCCCACTATCTCTCAGAGGTGCAAGTGTAATGATTCCTTGGCCGGGATTTTCCGAGCCTGCACCGGGTCGGAGAATCACGCGTGTGGCGCACGGATCCTGTCACACCAAGAATCGTCGGCAATCGCGCTGGCGGGGTCGGCGTGGCGCCAGTCAGTGTCCGTTGACAGCGGCCCCCGCGGTGATTCTGCACGCTCGACGGGTACTCGGGCGATTCCTGCCGGCGCGTTTGCCTACCCAGCGAGACCTCGGCGTTCTGGCTGCGGGAGCCATCCTGGTGGGGGGGGGGGGGGAGACGACTCTGGAGGGGGCCCTCATGGTGACCAGGCCTGCGATCGTGGGCATTGATCGCTGGGTGCGCTAATGCCAGGGGAGGGGGGGCCCTATGTTCCTCCACACCAGGCCCTGTAGCATTCCGCCATGTTGCCACGGGCGAGCACGGAGACAGACCCCCGCCGGCCGTGGTGGGCCGGCTTTCGGCGCCGGAGCAGCGCACAGCACTCTGGTGCCGTTCTAGCCCCTGAGGACGGGGAGAATAACTGGGCCTGAAGTCCCATTAACGCCGGCGTCGCTTGCGCTGGTTTTGACACCGGCGTCCACACTTGGCTGTGGTTTTGGAGAATCCCGGCCTTTACGTTTCACCACCCTGACCTCTGAATGATCCTGAGAAACACCAAGGGCCGGATTCTCCGCTGCCCGACAGTGAGAATCGGGATCGGGTGGAGAATGTCGTGTGGAGCAAAAATCGGGATTTGCGTCGGGCGCCGATTCAGAGCAATGCTCCAGTCTCCTGTTGCCAGCGGCGCCATGCAAATCCATCAGTGAGTAATTTTATAGAGCTGACGTGATTCTATTTAACAGCTGTAACATCCTGCGGGGACTGTCGCAAGGTCTATCTAACCGCACTCTTTATCTCACTCGCAAATCACAATTAATCAATGTTAGAAAAATGATGAATGGCTCATTCTTGTCAAGTCAATCACATCATCCACTGTAAAGGTTAACACAACAGTAATTCAAGGGCAAGTCACTGGCTGCTGAGAGAGCTTCAAGAGAAACTTCAGAGAAGTGGACCAAATGTCAGTGTCTTTTTTTGGCATGGGGTGTGTCAAATTTCAAACCAGCCAAGAGATAATAAGTGTGATAAGGTGGTGTGCCGGTTTGTTAGCTACGTGTCATATGGCATTCAAAGCCCAAACAGCCTGTGCTGCTGTGTATGTTCCTTATGAACCCTTGCCCTTCCTTTTCTAACCCCTTCAACATCTCAACGTGTTGCCCTTTTACCGCCAGGACAACACGTTGGCATAGTGGTTAGCACTGCTGCCTCACAGCACCAGGGACCTGGGTTTGATTCGGGCCTAGGGTGACTGTCTGCATGGAGTTTGCACTTTCTCCCCGTGTGTGCGTAGGTTTCCTCCGGGTGCTCCGCTTTCCTCCCACAGTTCAAAGACGCGCAGGTTAGGTGGATTGGCCATGATAAATTGCCCCTTGGTGTCCAAAGGTTAGGTGGGGTTACTGAAATATTAGGGGATAGGCGGGGCGTGCGCCGTGGGTAGGGCGCTCTTTCGGAGGGTCGGTGCAGACTCGATGGGCCGAATGTCCTCCTTCTACACTTTCGGGGTTCAATGATTTCTATGTTTGAGAGGGAATCTAATAAATATCTTTATGTAATTCACTGGTGGATCCAAACTGTTCCATACTTTGCCCTTCCACCTTGGGTTAGTAACATCACACCCATCACTCCCACTGGTATTCAAATGATTCCTGAACTCGACAATGGCTCTAGCATGTCAGGGGAAGGTGGTGGCATGGGGGGTAATGTAGCCAGACTTTAATCCAGAGGCCTAGGCTAATGCGCTGGGGACATGGGTTCAAATCCCACCATGGCAGAATTTCAAACTCAGTTAATAAATCTGGATTTAATCAGTCTTGGTGATATGTCGAATGTCGAACCCATCTGGTTCACTGAAGCACTTTAGGGAAGGAAATCTGTCATCCTTACCTGGTCAGGCCTTGTAGCTTTCACAGGAGCCTGGGAAGGTTTAACTGTAAAGGTTTATTTAGTCAAAGGGAAATAAGGCTGCTACACGGCATTCAGCACATCAGTCCGAGTCGGGACTATCGACCTGCCAGTTCCAATCGCGAACGACCTTTAAGTACCTGGTTCACAAGTCCCAGCTTCTAGTTCTCCGCCCCTCAGCGAGGGCAGCTCATGTTCCAGGAGCCCCATTGGGATAATTATGTAAATATTTCAGATATGGCATGAAAGTGGTGGCCCAAATGTCCTCCTTCTGATTTGTATAATTTCCCCACTGTCAAAAGAGCGGTAGGCTGTGGGTGATTCCTCAAACGGAAAAGCCTCAAATGGAAAGCCAAGTTTGAAGAGAGATAAGGTGCTGGAAACCATCATCTGAAACTGAGACTCTTTTCCCCTTTACCTATGGTATTTACCCCTTTCCTCCCCTCTGTGTTTGTCTGCCTTTTGTGCGTGTGTATAGAGGGTGGGGGCAAGTTTAAGGGGAATTAGATAATAATTAACTAGTTGTACTCGCTGCAGATTTCATTATAGTTCGTGTTATTAATAAAAGGTAATTGTGTTTACATTTACAAACCCGGTGACTGTAATTATTGGGCAGCCAAGGCCCAAAGACCTTGGGTATTTTTCTAAGAGTTATTGGGTAATTCAATTGTGTTGTGACTCGGGGTCAATTGGGACTGGAATTGGCCACGCAGTGTCGTAACACTCCCCACCTGCTCCCCCGCACCTCCCCTCCCTTCCCTGAGACCCCCAAAATGTGATCCTGGACTCCTGGGCCTGGGACTCTGGGGGCCGCTTGTAGTCCCAGTCCTGTCCACTGCAGTTTGTGGCGCTGCGGGGACTAGAGAGCTCGGCCGGCCAATCAGATTGTCCAGCTTCCTTTCAGAGTGAGGGGCAGAAGTCCCGCTTCTAATTAATGAATGCTCCCTCGAGCATTCCATGGCCTGACCGTGCTGGCTTCTAGAAGGATCTATCCGGCTGGTCCCTCGTCCTTGCCCTTTCCCTGCATATCGCCATGTAAATTTAAATTTCCCCTTCCTTGGGCCTTTCCCTTTTGAAAGTTCACGTTTGAATCAACTCGCACTGCCTTTTGAGGCAGCGCATTCCAATCGCCCCATAAAACACATTCCTTCTCCCTTGAATTCTTTCAACAATTATCTCCAATGTGTTGGCGATATTCCCATCGCCGCTCAGCGGTGGGATCAGCGCAAGGCAATCAGTGTCAGCGGAAAGCTCACATTCTTCAATATTCTTCGTCTCAGCAAACCTTTCAAAAATTCAAAGCAAACTCTTTCCATTAAACTGCAGTTTGTGAGTTGATGCTAAGTGAGGACGGAAATGATATTTTATACAAAGCAAAAAGTTAAGTTTGAAAGCAAGGGGCCTGATGAGGAGAACAGTCTTTCTGGTTCTGGCACAATCAAGTGATCCAATTTAGATCCCGCTCTCTATAATTCAGCGTATTTTGAATAGCACCAACAGTGCCTGGTGGTAAGTTAATGGGTGATTCAACTCTTCGGCCGATTTGGCTCCTAGCTGGTTAGAAAGTATTCAAGCGCCCTGACCAAGTAAAACACGGCCGAATAAGTAGATGTTGTCGCCTGGCAGTGCAGAACTTGAATGTTGTGCCGAAGAGAGACATGTTACAGAAGCTTTTCATCCTGTACTTATCAGGACAAACGCAAGAATGCCAAATGTCATGTTGGACAGCACTTGCTGACCAATCCTGAGTGCACTATTAGCTGCGCCAGCAACCAATTGATGATAATCAATCAAGCTCGTAACCTGGCTCATTTATGTTAGCACATTCTTTTTTATTGAAATATTTTTATTAAAGTTTTACATGCCTACACTGTACATTCATTAAAGTTAGATGCGATGGATACAATTTGCAAGGTGTTCTTTTTCAGTATTGCCCCCCTCCCCCCCTCGTCCCAACTCCCCTTCACTTGCTCATTCAGGGTCCTTTCCTTGGCAATTGACTTCATCGTGGGTGGTTGTTTGGTGTTTATATGTGGACAGTGCCCTCCTCCTCCCTTCCCCCTCCCTTCCTGTCGATTGGCCTCCCTTCTTCTCTCCTCTTCCCGTCCTGTTGCCAGCCTGCTTTTGAGGGTTCCTTTACGTGTGGCCTAGTGTTGGGCCCTCTGGTCTCTGTCTCAGCTGCTTTCAGGCTTCCCCCTTGTTAAATCCTCTTGTCTCAACCCCCCCCCCCACCTCGTTGCCCCCCTCCCATTTCTGTCTGCTCCCCGTGGTCCCGATGGTTACTGTGCGTGTCCCCCCGTCCCCCCCCCCCCCGCTATTGGTTGTTGGCTGCAAACAGATTGGTGAATGGCGCCCAAGCTTTCTGGAAGCCATCCTTTGACCCTCAGATGGCCTTGGGAATGGCTGGTGGAAACCTGTAGTTGTCGCAGATAGGGGCCATGGTGGACATGGTGGGCAGACCGAAGTGTTGCCTCACCTGGTTCCAGGTTGTAAGGGCTGCTACCACCACTGGGTTTGTTGGGTGTTTTGCTGGTGGGGATGGGAGCGTTGCCGTGGTGAGGGCCGAGAGGATCATTTCTGTACAAGAGGTCTCCTCCACCCTCGCCCATTCTGTATTTGGTTCCTCACCCATCCCCCTGATGCACTATCAATTACGACGAGACGAGAGTCGAGTGTAATCGAGGCTTTATTACACAGAGATGTGGAGCCTCCCACAGCTGCTGCCGGAATGGCTGCAGCTCGGAGAGCCCACACATTTATACTCCGCCTACTGGGCGGAGCCAGCAGGCAGGGATCTACCCCCGTACCTGTAGTACAGGGGCCTTACCGTAATACCCTCGTATGCAGTCTATACAATACAACAGTGGTGACTACCACACCCCTCACTCTCTTGGCCATGGCTGCCCAGTGGTAGTATTGTATGTTCGGAGGGCCAGGCCTCCCATGCTTCTTCCCCTTTGTCGCATTGTTTTGGGAATTCTTGGATTTTCCTCTCCCTACACAAATGCTATTATCATTTTGTCTATTGCCTGGAAAAAGGCCTTGGGGATGTGGATCGGTACGGATCTGAATAGGAAGAGGGACCTGGGCAGTACGTTCCTCTTGATCGTCTGCACCCTTCCCGCCGGGGAAAGCGGGAGTGCATCCCATCTTTTTAGGTCCTTTTTAACTTTTTCTGCCAGACTGGTCCGTTTCCAGTGACACACATTCGTGCGCAAGGGCCCATTCTCTTCAAGCACAAAGAATATGCTCAAGGTTTCCATTTTGAACGACCTGGGTACTCGGGGAGCCCGTAGTTCCCCGTTGCTTTCTCCATGGCAACGCCTCAGCCAAATCAGTCGCCTTGCTAATCAATCAGCACCGGTTTCCCCTGTAATGTAAATTGTGACTGCTCGAGGTATGGAATTCTTGTGTCCTTCCTGATGAGTGTAAGATGAGAAACTTTGGCAACATGTCTCTTTTTCAGCAATAAGTATATATTGTTGTTGCTGCATCTCTGCTATTTGCTGTTCGTTATTATAATGCACATGAGTTTATCCGACATGACAAGCTGCTCATAATGCGGAAAGGAACTTTCAGAGATTTCATTAAGCAAGGTGAGACCAGGGAAAATCAAACTAAACCTTTCAATCTTCTCCCCATTGATTTTCATGTTGTGCGGTGTTTTCTAGTTGTGTGAATTCGATTTACACCCACGTAAAAGCTCGTCACCTTTTTCTCTGTGTGACCTCCAAAATCCTTTTATATCGTTCGCTCTCAGACGCCTCGGCACTTGACAATCGGCACCCGTGGAAACCTCCCTGGCTGAACCTCTGCCCGGACAGCGAACCTTTACCATCAGCTTACCATGTTTACTCACCATGAGTGGGGGGCCCTGCCGTTCGATTACTGCTCAAACAAGAACGTTCGGCTTTTCAAATTATCGCCAAGCCTTGATCCAGCAGGGATTCCAAATGACTAAACTCTGGGTTGTTGAGACCCGCAGGCGAGGCTGATGCTCAGAACTCATCAATAGATTAAAAAATGCTGGTTCAATACTTCAGCAAATTCTGAGCTGGACAATAATAGGTGGAAGGCAATGCACGTAAAGAGATCAAATAGGATTTATTTTCACAAGAAGCAATTTGCATTCCGTAGATATTCCAACAGTGCAGAAGGAGGCCATTCAGCCCATCGAGTCTGAAGCTCTCTATCTCATCCCACTCCCCTGCCCTATGCCCGTAACCCCGCGCATTGGTCATAGCCAATCCACATAACCTGCACATCTTTGGACTGTGGGAGGCCTGTCGAGCCTGTTCACCAATTCAATACGATCATAATAATAATAATGATAATCTTTATTATTGTCACAAATAGGCTCACGTTAACACTGCAATGAAGTTACTGTGACAATCGTCTTGTCGCCACATTCCGTCGCCTGTTTGGGTACACTGAGGGAGAATTCAGAGCGTCCAATTCACCCAACAAGCACGTCTTTCGGGACTTGTGGGAGGAAACCGGAGCACCCGGAGGAAACCCACGCAGACACAGGGAGAACATGCAGACTCCACACAGACAGTGACCCAAATTGGGAATCGAACCTGGGACCCTGGCGCTGTGACGCAACAGTGCTAGCCACTATGCTACCGTGCCGCTTCAGTTATATTTTCCAGTCTGTTCCCCATATCCTTTGATTCCCCAGAGAGACCAAAAAATCTGTCTATTCCACAGCCTTAAACGCATTCGACGATGGAGCACTCCCAACCCTCTGGGTCAGAGAATTATAAAGGATCACAACCCTTTGAATTCAGCCATTTCTCCTCATCTCAGCCGTAAATGATCAGCCCCCTTATCCTGAGACTGTGTCCCATGTTTTAGATTTTCTGATTCGCGGAAACAATCCTTCAGAGTCCCCCCTATCAAAGCTCTTCGGAATCTGGGTTGCCTAACACACACTCGCACACAGGACTCTGCCTAAACACGGTGAAACGCCGCACGTTACTGCCCCAACTCCTTTCACTGCTCCCTGGGGCTTCCTGACTGTGATAATAACTTCAACAGGATTACCCTGCTGATAGTATTGTTATGGTCAAGCGATCATTTCATCTCCGATTTCCACTCCTGGAACAATGCAAATTGTTTTGGAAGATACTGAGGAAAGTAAACAATCTGTATTTATGCCCCTTTCCTCTATGAAAGGTTAGTAACCATTTTGTTGTGATATCACTCTTGTCATGTGGTAGTACCTTTAAGAAATGATTGTTTATAAATGGGTATGTATATAAGTATCTGTAGTGAGAGTACCTTTAAGATATGGGTGTTTACTACTGCAGTGATGTCAGAGAGTGGGTGGAGCTGGGCTGTCTGTCAGCTTTTTACTTTTGTTTTAGGCTGTTTGCTGCAGAATGCATTTTAGTTTCGTTTTCAGAGCTGGATAGCTGCAGTCACAGCCAGAAGGTGTATGAATCTCTCTCTGTAACCAAAAGACTGTAAATCGATCCTGGTGATTTAAAACTAATAACAGTAGCGACTTCAACCTGATGTGCTTCTGATAAAGGTTTTGTTTTTAAGTCGTATGGATGTTAAAAAGGAAAGATTAAAGGTTTACTTAGTGTTGTATTCTTTGGGGGTTGTACTTGAATTAATGGTTGCTAAGATGTTCACTGTATGTTTTAAAAAGGTTAACTTGAGTTCATAGAATAAACATTGTTTTGCTTTAAAAAATACTTTTCTATTTCTGCTGTACCACACCCTGTAGAGTGGGCCGTGTGCTCCCCTTACCACAATCTAGTAAAAGTTGTGGGTCAGGTGACCTCCATGATACACTTTGGGGTTCTCTAAACCCTGGCCCATAACACTGTCTTTAGGCTAACAGGAGAGAGAAATCAGGGAAATGCCCAGATTACATCCATTCTTGTTTGGAAAATCAACTCCAATGTCCTCTTGCTCCCTTTATTTCTCAAACACCACGAAGTACCCACGATTTGGCGGTGGTTCACCTCATCAAGCCATGACAGTCGCTCTTCTTAGATCCTCCTCACCCTTTGCTTCCCTTTAGCTACGAGGATAGCAGGATGCCCCCTTGTGAGCCAGTCAGGCAACTGCTGAACTCATTGGGAAACTTAAAGACACCTTGAGGTAATTTAAAATTCAGTTAGGCCAACAGGTTGATTAAACATTTATATTTCTTTGAAGCCCGACCTGATGTATAACGGGCGGCCAATCTAGTTCCGACATATTTGCGTCCGTGCCCAGAGTGAAAATTACCCGCCTTTTTTCTCTCTCTCAAATTCAGGATTATTTCTCTTTTTTTTACATTTTTAAAAATAAATTGAGAGTACCCAATTCGGTTTTTTTTTCCCAATTAAGGGTCAATTTAGCGTGGCCAATCCACCTAACCTACGCATGTTTGGATTGTGGGGGCGAAACCCACGCAGACACAGGGAGAACGTGCAAACTCCACACGGACAGTAACCCGGGGCCGGGAGCGAACCCGGGTCCTCAGGGCCTTAGGCAGCAGTGCTAAAAACTGTGCCACCGAGCCGCCCAAATTCAGGATTATTTCTGAGGTGTGGGGTCAAGGCCCGATAGACAACTGGATCCTAGCTGCAGGCAAGAGATTTCTGTTGGTGCGCAGAGAACCGTCATGGCAGGCTTCAATGGAGGCCATGAGGTGGAGATGCCAGCGTTGGACTGGGATGAGCACAGTAAGAAGTCTTACAACACCAGGTTAAAGTCCAACAGGTTTGTTTCGAATCACTAGTTTCGGAGCACTGCTCCTTCCTCAGGTGAATTTGTAAGACTTCTTACTGTTCAATGGGGGTGACTTTAAAGGGTTAAAACAATGTAAACGTCCCACAGAAACTTGAAGATCGTTGTCATGAAGCACGCTGGTGTCATCCGCGAGTGTATCCCGATTTGGAACACCGGTTCGTGGGGGTCTACAGTTTTATTTTTGTTTTGGTGGGGGAGACAAGTGAGACGCCAGTCAGAATAAATAGTCCAGTCTTCCTGTAACAATTATTAAAGACCATTTATTAAGGTGACGAAAAGACAAAACACGCAAACAGGATGACTCTACTCTCACACACGTTAAGAGGTAGGAATTACTAAACACACACATTTTCTATAGAGCGCACCCCTTGTTACATAATGTATCGATGATTCCTAAACTCTGTAAAACTTTCCCTGTTCCCCAAACGACATCCAAATTGTAAAACCAGTTGCAGCTGCCACACAAAACAGGGATGATGCTCAAATCTGGGAACCGTCCTTTTCCTGGTCCAGCAAAGATATTTTAAAACTGCTGTTATGAAGGTTTTCTGCACTGCCTTGGCTCGAAGACTTCGAAGTTTGCTTGCTGTAAACTTGGCCTTCAGGCTTGGTGGCTGGAAACTGGCCTGTCCGCTTTCTGAGACTGCTGGATGGTAACTGTCTCCTGCTACTCAGTATCTGCGCAATTATACCTTTGTTGTTTTTTGATTATGCCTCCTGTGTATTCGGCTGTCTGTCCCTCTCAACTTCCTTGACTATAGATTAACATATGCATATCTCGGGGACCTTCCCAGTCGTCTATAATCTCTTTTTCCTCCGTAAGCTATTCACATTTGATAATTATCTAAACTGCCGTTCTAAACTTGTTATCAGGAGACACAAACCAATTGAGGTCCTTTGAATACTGCCCCCTGCTGTCTGCAGGCAGGCTCACGACAATTGCACTGCTCATGTTTCATGATTGAACTGGTCATTGTGGGCTCCTAACCTGGGACAGTGCAGTTGCTATAGTTACTGTTTAGAGTGCTCTAAGTCATTAGTGGAATTGCTTGCTCCCGCACTCTCTCTGGGAGCATGACAACATTCTCTTTGTTGTCCTCTCAGTCCATATTTGTTTTGCTTTCACCGCATAACAAGAATCCCAGTCCACCCATTATAAAGATTATTGAAAAGTGGGAAAGATGATACTGCATTGTGTTATCTTGATGCACGCTGTGTTTTCTAAGTGATATTGAGCACACCTTAGTTCAAGACTCTCCACACTACCCTGGTTATAAGGCTCCTTCACATTGTCTCTCTGGGGGATATTATTTTACAATAATGGGGCTCTCACATCAAATATATCATTTAGCTTCAAAGCGACAAATAACATCTTGGAAACAGAACAATACGAAACTCCACTTTATAAACTTATAAAACATGTTCTGAACCTGCGAGTTTTCTCTGGGCACTTTTGTCACGTCATGGTCAGCGATACATACGAATTAGGAGAGGAGAGGCCACTTGGCCCATCGAGCCTGCTCCGCCACTCAATAAGATCATGACTGAGGAATCATTCCTTCATCCACAGAGTGGTGAGCCTGTGGCATTCGCGACCACAGAGAGCAGTTGAAGGGTGGGATCTATCGTTGTGCCGAAAAGCAGTGGCAATCTGACCAGTAGATGCCGGTAAATCCCACTTCCAGGATCGAGCTGGCTGGCCTCCTGATCTCTCGCTTCACTGAGCAGTTCCGGTGAGTGGAACTCCACAGTGCAGAAAACGGGGCTAAGTGCGGCCTCGTTGGGCAGTTCCCCACTGAGGCCTCCGATCTATCCGGATGGGAATTAGATAGCGGGTTGTTTCTTGGTGCTCCGACTGCTGGGATACACTCTTGTGCTACAGGACTCTGTCCCCATTCGGGTAGAACGTGCCCTGTATGTTTTCAAGAAGTGGTGAGATATAGCACTTGGGGTGAAGGGTATTAAAGGATATGGAGGGGGGAGGGGGGGGGGGATAGGCAGGATCAGGCTATTGAAATGGATGATCTTAATGAATGGTGGAGCAGGCTCAGACGACCAAATGGCCTCCTCCTGCTCCAATTTTCTTTGTTTCTTTGATCAATTAAATATCAATCATAGTTTAACCCAGCGAGTAGGCCTTAAGTTTGCACCAATACGAAGGCAATATATTTTTTATATTGGTTTTAAATTGATGAACAGTTTTCAAATAAATATATTGATCTCCTCGGACCAGATTTCATTCAGTCACCGAGATGTTCTCCTGGGGAAACAAAGTTAGATAGGAAATGGGAGCAGGGGTAGGCCGCACTCCCCCTTGATCCTGCTCCTCCATTTAAATATGGCTGACAGCCAAACCCACTTTCCTGTCCCTGGGCTGGATCCTCCGCAGCCCCGTGCCGTACTTCGCGTTTCCCGCAGGGGCGGAGAATCCAATTTCACGCTGAAATCGGGCCCGGCGCCAGTCCGGCGATTCTCTGGGACCTGCGAATCGGCATGTTCGTGGAGTACTCCGCGCGGCTGGGGGTCATTGCCAGAGGCCCGTCCAGCGATCCTCCGCACCCGACCGGCCGAGTTCCTGACGGCATGGTTCTAACCACCTATCGCTGTTCGGGAAGCTCGTGTGGCGGCTGTGGATACAGTCCGCGGATGCCCTGGTTGGGGGGGGGGCAATCGGACACCGGGGGGTGGAATCGGACACCCGGGGGGGGGGAATCGGACACTGGGGGGGGGGGATCGGACACCGGGGACGGGGGTACGGGGGGAATTGGACACTGGGGGGGGGGGAAATCGGACACCGGGGGGGGGGGGGGGGGGAATCGGACACCCCGGGGGGGGGGGGGGGGGGGGGGGTGGCCTTATAGGCGGCTGAGGGACAAATCGGTGCGATTGGATCTTCAGGCAGGCAGCCGATCAGGGGGGCCTACTTTGTTCATCTGCCTCCGTGGTTCGAGTCCGTCATGGCGCTCGGTGCGGCCGCTGGAGGCCGCCGCTGTGTTCATGCACGGACTCGAAACCAGAAGTGGGGGGGGGGGGGCAGTACCCGCAGCAATAGCTGCGTGAATCACTCTGGGTCCCTGCTAGCCCCCTGCACGTCAGTGAATCGCCTCATCTTTTTCCAAGGAGTCTGGAGAGTGAAGCCCCAGCGTTTCTACGCCGGTGTGGGGACATGGTCAGATTTTGGGAGAATCCAGCCCCATATTCTGAGATTTCCGACCAGGGGAATCAGTCAACCTCGGTCTTGAGTCTACTCAATGACTGAGCATCTACAACCCTCCTGAGGAGCAAACCCTGAAGATCCGCCACCCCCTGAGTTCCATTCGCCTCAGTCCTACAAACAGGGACCTAAAAGAAAGATTTAGCTCGAACGTTTCCCACCTGGCGTGGGAAATTATCTAATGAATTGAAATGGGTACGTCTTTGAGGAGGCGAATCCTAGTTATTACTGCATATTTGGAAAAAAATTGTACAGTGGAATAAATCATGCAATCTTGAAATTCCTGAGTACCCATTTAGCTGCTTCCATCTTCCTAAAGGGGTTATTTGATTGGCTGCATGCACCGCCTCAAAAAGGGAGTTTAGAAAAATCTCTTTAAACGGGGCTGGTTAAAACGCACAATTCAGGGACACAAGTCATTGTGGAAATGGAGACTTTAAATCCTTCCAAAATGGAATTAAACCATTGACAGAGAAAGGGCAATATTGGATGGAATGGACAGCAGGGGGGAGGGATTTAAATCTACCTGGTTCTCGGAGCTAAGGGGCCGCAGAGATTTGATGTGTCAAGTGTCATGTTCCTGTGCTGTGCCAGCTCATGAAGATTGATGATCTCGTTTCGGTAAATGATCAGGATTATTACTGGACGAAGTGACAGAAATTGGCATTTGGTGGAAAGAGATCAGTGCAGAGAAAACTAAACATAGAACAGTACAGCACAGAACAGGCCCTTTGGCCCTCGATGTTGTGCCGAGCCATGATCACCCTACTCAAACCCACGTATCCACCCTATACCCATAACCCAACAACCCCCCTTTAACCTTACTTTTTTAGGACACTACGGGCAATTTAGCATGGCCAATCCACCTAACCCGCACATCTTTGGACTGTGGGAGGAAACCGGAGCACCCGGAGGAAACCCACGCACACACGGGGAGGACGTGCAGACTCCGCACAGACAGTGACCCAGCCGGGAATCGAACCTGGGACCCTGGAACTGTGAAGCATTTATGCTAACCACCATGCTACAATGCTGCCCACTAAGTGTTGGATGTTCTCCTGACCCGAGAGAGCTTCATACGGAATAAAAACAGCAAATTCTGGGCATATTCTGCAGCATCCATGGAGTAATAGAGGGAGAGAGAGAGACAGAAAGAGAGAGAGAGAGGTGGAGAGAGAGTTAACAGAACATTTACAGTCTGCTTCTCACTCCACAGATGCTACTTGACTTTACTGAGTATTTCCTGCAATTTCTCTTTTTACTTCCCTGTATCCAGGGGTTTTTAGCTTCTTGCATCATACTGAAAATTGGTTGAAAATATTCAGCATGTTTTTCCCACTGCCCAGCACTGACCCTCTTCATTAACTTGAGCACAATAATGGGGTCCGGGCCTACAACCCAGGATGTGTTCAGGGAGCCCACGGAAGTTTGATTTTCCAAAGGGGAATACTCCTGCTCCTGGGAGCACTCTGAGTTAGAGTCAGATTTGTTTCCCTGAATAATTATCCAGGAAATGTGACAGTGAAAAAACACTTCCATCACCTGGGTAAGTATAATTCTGACTTCCCAAATCTCTCAAACCGCCCCCCACCCCCGCCACTAGCCCTCCCAACCTGACCTGCTCCAACCTGGTTACCCCTCCTGACTGGACCCCACTAGACCCACTCCCCCAACCACCCTCCATCCCCCCAACCCTCCTACTCACTCACCCACTTACCACCCTACCCACCTGCCAACCTACACCCCAGACACTTGTTAATGTATTATTAATCACAGCATGTGGGAACTACCTTCTGAAGGGAAGTGCTCGTTAATCATGTGACATTGATTATCCCATAAATACAAACACTTTGGAACACTTTGGGGTGAGAGTTTCTTGTGGTATAATGGGCGCAATTCTCCGCCCCCCACGACGGGTGGGAGAATAGCGGGAGGGCCTTCCCGACATTTTTGCCGCCTTCCCGCTATTCTCCCACCCCCCCGCCGAAGTCCCGACCCGAATCGCTGCCGCCGTTTTTTACGGCCGGCAGCGATTCTCAGCTGTTAGATGGGCCGAAGTCCCAGCCCTTTCCGCCGTTTTCACGAACGGCAAACACACCTGGTCTTGCCGTTCGTAAAAACGGCGTCACAAACTCGCTATTAATAACCATGGCACCGATTGGCACGGCAGTACCACGGCCGTGCCAAGGGTGCCATGGGCCCGCGATCGGTGCCCACTACTTGTCCTTCCGCCGCCCCGCAGTATCCATTCGCGGGGCGGCTGAGGGGCAACCCGGCCCGCGCATGCGCGGGTTTCGCGCAAAAACGCGATGACGTCACCCGCGCATGCGCGTGTTGGAGTCTTCCAAACTGCGCATGCGCGGCTGACGTCATATGATTTTCGTTAAGCCCGTCTTGCCGGAGCCTACGGCGTCGGGCTGCTAGCCCCGACCGGGGACCAGAATCGGTCCCCGGTCGGGAAGGGGCGCGCTGCCGTAAAACCCGCCCGGGTTTACGATTTCTCCCGTTTTGGGAGAATCTCGCCCAATAGCTGTGAGGAAGTGTCTCACAATAAACAAGGAAGGGAACCGGCATCTCCGGGTGGTTCCGGCTGGGATTAGATGTACTTCCCAACGCTTTGTGGCTTAGCTATGGCTTGTTGAATAAACCTTTCGATTTGAATCTTTCTCAGGATTCCTGTGATTGTAATATCAGTTTGCACCTTAAAGGCCAGACTGAATTGATTCTCCCACCATAGCCCCTGGTTGTAGTAACACCACCCACCCTGCCACCTCACCCACCTGCCCACGGGCCAGCCTACCCACTTCACCCCCCTGCCAACTCACCCCTGCCACCCCATCCCCTGCCAACTCACCCCTGCCACCCCATCCCCTGCCACCTCATCCCCTGCCAACTCACCCCTGCCACCCCATCCCCTGCCAACTAACCCCTGCCACCTCACCCCCTGCCACCTTGCCCACCTGCCAACTCATCCCTGCCACCTCACCCCCTGCCACCTTGCCCACCTGCCACCTCACCCCGCCACCTCATCCACTGCCACCTCATCCCCGCCACCCCATCCCCTGCCACCTCACCCCCTGCCACCCCACCCCGCCACCTCATCCACTGCCACCTCACCCCCTGCCACCCCATCCCCTGCCACCTCATCCACTGCCACCTCACCCACCTGCCACCCCACCACCTGCCACCTCACCCCCTGCCACCTCACCACCTGCCACCCCACCACCTGCCACCCCACCACCTGCCACCCCACCACCTGCCACCCCACCACCTGCCACCCCACCACCTGCCACCTCACCCCCTGCCACCCCACCACCTGCCACCTCATCCCCGCCACCCCACCCCCTGCCACCTCATCCCCGCCACCCCACCCCCTGCCACCTCATCCCCGCCACCCCATCCCCTGCCACCTCACCCCCTGCCACCCCACCCCGCCACCTCATCCCCTGCCACCTCATCCCCGCCACCTCACCCACCTGCCACCTCACCCCCCTGCCACCCCACCCCCTGCCACCTCATCCCTGCCACCCCACCCCCTGCCACCCCACCCCCCGCCACCTCATCCACTGCCACCTCACCCCCTGCCACCCCACCCCCTGCCACCTCATCCACTGCCACCTGCCCACCGGCCACTCTGCCCACCTCACCTTCCTACCCACCCATGCATTCACTTCACTCACGAACAAACCTTCCCATTTGGGGCCATTCAGTCCTTTCCACAATTTGACAGCTGGGGGCATGGCTTCTCCTCCTTGCTCTCTGTGAGGGTTCCTGCGCTGGGGGGAGTTCTTGGGTAGTTTTCTGCCTGACTAGCGTTTGGACCAGTGATGCTGAAAGCTATTCGTGATTGGCTTCACCCTCCTGGTTCTGAACAATGGCTTTGCAAACATCTCAGAAAGAAAGAGTAGGAAACTTTAAACTGGATAAGTTTAAATGCTTAGGTAAGTAAGGCTAGCAGGGAGCATTGATTAACATTCTGTATAAGCTGGAACGTGTGTGACTGACTATTATCATGACAATAAGGTGAGAACAATAGATAAGGCTGCCTAGAGTGATACAATCCTTATTTTTAGACCAAAAAATAAGTATACGACTTTTGTTCGGCATTGACTTGAATTTTGTTTACAAAGGCAGACTCAAAGGTTTTTAGTTATCTCTTTTGAGTAGAACCTATTTATACTTATCTCATCACAAGAGGATTAGGAAAATAAATTTATTTATGTTTCCATCATAACTGCCTTTTTGCTGCCTTTCAGCCCATAGCATATATATAAATTATTTTTGTTTGCTGTTGTGTGGTAATAATAATCTTTATTGCCACAAGCAGGCTTACATTAGCACTGCAACAGGGGCTGGTTTAGCACACTGGGCTAAATCGCTGGCTTCGAAAGCAGGCCAGTAGCACGGTTCAATTCCCGTACCAGCCTCCCCAAACAGGCGCCGGAATGTGGCGACTAGGGGCTTTTCACAGTAACTTCATTTGAAGCCTACTTGTGACAATAAGCGATTTTCTTTCATTTCATTCAATGAAGTTACTGTGAAAAGCCCCTAATCGCCACACTCCGCCGCCTGTTCGGGTACAGAGAGGGAGAATTCAGAATGTCCAATTCACCTAACAGCACGTCTATCGGGACTTGTGGGAGGAAACCGGAGCACCCGGAGGAAACCCACGCAGACACGGGGAGAACATGCAGACTCCGCGCAGACAGTGACCCAAGCCGGGAATCGAACCTGGGACCCTGGGGCTGTGAAGCAACAGTGCTAACCACTGTGCTACAAGAAAGGCGTTCTCTTTCTTGAAAATGGCCCTTGCCTAATTTTTTTAACTCTCCTCTTCCCTTTGCTTTGAGACAGAATGCAGCACTGTACGCAACGCTGTATCCAGCAGTCCCATGGGTATCTATGTAGTGCCGGAAGGTGCATTATGGGTTATTTTTCCTACTAGGGACCCACGTCTGATACTGGTATGTTGGAAAGGAAATGGACGCCCATTGCTGGAGCCATTGTTAAATATTCAGGGCTTGATTCAAACAGCAAGGCATGAATAGCTTCAAATGCAGAAATGGTTCATTTCTAACAGATTCGTCTTTGCTGTTGAGTGTTCTCACTCAAAATAGAGTTTGTATTGGACACATGAACCTTATTCATGCCGAGCTTCCTGACTGCTTGCCAAGACACCATTGGTGGATACTCTGGAGAGTCTGGATCTCAACCAGACAGATTCAGGAGGCCCCATAAAATATTTTAAAACTTGCATTTATATAGAGTGTTTTGCAACCATTGGGCATGTCAAAGTGTTTTTATCGCCGCTAAAGCACTTTTCAAACATAGTGACTGTAGGAAACACAGGGACCAATTTACAGACTTCTCCCACAAACTGCAATGTGATAATGATCCGATAATCTATTTTTGGTTGGGGGATAAATAAATAAATATGCCACGGCTAACCACCCAGCTCTTCTTTGACATAGTGCCTGAGAGAGCAGATCCCACTCCCGCAGCACTGCATGACTTGGCAGCCAAGGTTTTTATGTTCAAAGTTCTTCGAGTTACTTTTTTGACTCAATGTCTGTGACTGTTAATTCTGCTCTACTATGTCAGATGTCTCCTCTGGTAAGGGCAAATCAAAGGGTCGTCCTCAGCTTTCTCTTTAACAATAACAAAGCCGGTGAACTTTGAATCGGTGCATGTGTCGTCTTACAATCAGTTGCAAGAAACACGTTCACACGGCGATGAAGTGAACCTTAGTCTTAAGCAGCCTTCAGTGCATGCTTCAAGAACTGGACAAACCTCTCGGCAAAATCATTTGTTGATGGGTGGTACGGTGCTGACTTAAAGATGTGTGTAGTTCAACATATTAAGTAATCTTCAAACTTGTGGGATGTAAATTCTGATGTCCTTTGCCACACTTGCTTTGCATACAATAATGTATATAATGGTCCCAATAGGATTGCTAGATTCTGGACGAATTTCCCGTAGTAATTGATTAATCCTAGGAATGACCAAAGTTGAGTGATATTCACTGGTCATGGAGCCTCCATTATAGCTTCCATTTTTCTACATGCTTTGTGCAAATCTTTACTGTCAATTACGTGTCTAAGAGCCAGTACTGACGTTAATCCAAAAGGTAATCTCTTCTAGCGGAGTAGGCCTTTGTGAGTGATGATGGTGCACAGGCTTTGAGATTCATTGGAAACATTAATTTGCAGTTATCCCTGTGATAGGTCAACCTAGCTGAACTTCTGTCTTCCTGCTAGGCCTGCGAACAAATATTCAATCAATGGTAGCGGGTATTGATCTGCGCAAAGGACCGGATTGATTGTCATCTTAAAATTTCTGCAGATACGAAGTGTACCATCCTGTTTTATGACAGGTACAATAGGGGTTGCCCAGTCACTAGCAGTGGCAGCTCTAAGACCCCTGTTCCCACAAGTCTTGGTAATTTAGGTTCTACCTTCGGACATATTGCATAGGGCACAGCTCTAGTCTTTAGATATTTTGGGCGGCTTCAGGAACACTTGTACATCTTTCATGCATCCTGATGTCGCTTCAGAAACACTGCTGTACTTTTCCATTTAGCTTTGTAAGTCTGATTTTTAATCAACTAAGCTGTTGACAGCGCTCCAATAGCAGACAAAGAAAGCTGGAAAGCTTCCTTGTACCACACAGAGAGGCAACTCTGCAGTTTGTCCATTTAACTCAATCTTGGCAGTGATATAACCTCGCAGTGGCTCTATCTCCACTGCAGGACCTCAAGATCACATCTGCTGGTTTCAAAGGCAGGTGGCTTAGTCTCCATTCGTAGATGGTCTCAGGAATGAGAGAGATGGCAGCCCCCTGTATTGACCTCCCATTTTAATAGGTTGACCATTTATTTCTGGCACTACCGGAAACGCTGTGAGTCACCCTGGACTGAGAGCACGTTCAACTTCGATTCTTCATCAGAATGAATTACTTTAATTTCATTGCGATTGTTGTTCTTTCCTTCCACATTGTGAATTTTCTCAGCTGAATTTGTTTGGTTTTCTCCTTTAAAGGGGTTCTGTGCCCTCCCTTGAGTGTCCTTCACTGGAGAAGTTATTTTACTCCAGCAAGCTCTTGCTGTGTGGGAAATTTTGCCACAATTTTTGACACTGGCTGTCCTTGCTCCAGCCTGTGAATGGCCCCTTTTTGGACAGTGATTGGACATGCCCGTTGCTGGGTAGACTTCTGGATGGCAGCAGCCATTGTGGGCCCTCGTGTTGGCCTCGAGCTGGGAAGCCTCCTTAGCCGCGTGGCCCATCGAAAGAGCAATACCCAATCCAGTCTTCAGACCTAAATTACGCTCTGTTACTAACCTTCTTTGAATGGCCTCATTTTTCAAACTATATGTGGCCATCCAAAATGGCCGCCCGCAAAGGATAATGGGAGTTGTGGTCAGGTTGGGACACAGACGATGCACAGCCCCTGTGTATTGTGCAGAGGAAACCAGACCTACACCGATTCTTGCACCTGCTAAAGGTCAATCACCGATCTCCCCAGGACAATGGACTCAGATTGAAACATAGCAGCAGTAACAGACTCGGGGGCGCCTATTCGCCTTATTTGGGAGTGCACACGTGCCGTGGACAATAACAACTAGGACCCGCCCAGCCATCAAGGTACCGGCGCCTAATTGGCCAGAATTGATTAAGGTGATCGAAATCCCATCGATCCATTGGATCCTGGGCTGGGACCGACCAAAAGAGCGTGAAAGATCGGCGGATAAGAGGACCAGCGCGACTAACTTTCTGTCCCTTTTGGTTCCGGCCTCTGCTCCACCAACTGCAGCACATTGACCAGCCAAGTTCAAGGACCCGCGATCGCTACCTGAAGGACGAGCCGCAGCCTAGACGTACCTGACAACTTCCAGCTGCCACAGGTGGGGATTCAGACAAAGGCCTTGTCTAACCTGCACAGAGCTGGTCACCTGAAAGTTAGGTAAACGTTATTTAAGCTGTTAGGTATAGTTTGACGTATAGCCACGCGTAGATTATTTTGCATAGAACCAAGCCTATGTTTAATAATAAACAGTAATTGAACTAATATACTGGTTGTGTGGTCATTTGTCCAATACATGGAACATACTCGCGTCTTGTGGTTATTATTAATAAAGATCAGGGGCGGGATTCTCCAATCCCCCGCTGGGTCGGAGAAACGCCAGGGGCCGGCGTCAATCCCCCCCCGCCGTGTCCCCAATTCTCTGCCTCCAGAGATTTGGCGGGGGTGGGAATCGCAACACGCCAGTCAGCGGGCCCCTGCCCCGGCGATTCTCCGGCCCGCGATGGGCCGAAGTCCCGCCGCTGTCAAGCCCCTCCCGCCGGCGGGAATCAAAACACCTACCTGTCCAGCGGGATTGGTGGTGTGGGCGGGCGCCGGGGTCCTGGAGGGGGGGGGGGCGCGGGATGATCTGACCCCGTGGGGTGCCCCCACGGTGGCCTCGCCCGCGATCGTGGCCCACCAATCGGTGGGCGGGCCTGTGCCATGGGGGCACTTTGTTCTTCTCCGCGCGGCACGGTAGCATAGTGGTTAGCACTGCTGCTTCACAACGCCAGGTACACTGGTTCAATTCTGGCCTCAGGTCACTGTCTGTCTGGAGTCTGCACGTTCTCCCCGTGTCTGCGTTGGTTTCGTCCGGGTGCTCCGGTTTCCTCCCACACTCCAAAGATGTGCGGGTTAGGTGGATCGGCCGTGATAAAATTGCCCCTTAGTTTCTAACGATGTGCAGGTTAGGTTATGGGGATGGAGCGGAGTGAACATAGGTAAAATGCTCTTTCGATGGGTCAGTGCAAACCCGTTGGGCCTAATGGCCTCCTTCTGCACCATCGGGATTCTATGATTCTATGATCCATTCCTCATCGCCAGTTTTCTATTTGTTATCTGTTGTATCTTTAGACTAACAGTACAGAATAAATGAGTTTCCCAAACACCTAAGTACCTTTGCAAGATCAGCAGAGGTTTATTGCCGGTCTTCACTACACAAGGTTTGGTACTAGACTCCCCAAAAGCTCACAAAGACTTGGTTTCTTAAAGAAACACTGCACCCAATTACCATAACACATATATGTAACCTTTTGTGTAAACTGTGTACAGGCAGGCTTCCTATCGCTCATTTCTTTACCCTGTGGGAATTAAGGGAGAAATGAACACTCTGGATGGAGGGATTAGGAGAAAAGTAGGGGAAAAGACAAACAACTGCCCTTGAGGAGCAGCCTTTCTGTACTATTTTGAGAGTGCTGCCATGTTATCAAATTCATTTATGGGCCAGTGCCGCAATTTGATTCCTGAAGGGACATAATTGAACCAGTTGCCTTTTAATGACAATTAGTTGTTTCATGGACACTATTATTGGCACAAGCTAATGACCAATTTACTTAAATTTAAATTCCTGGCCTACCATGGTGGGATTTGAACTCCCATCACAGTCTAATATTCTGGATTACAAGACCATGGAACATACGATGCAGAAGGAGGCCATTCGGCCCATCGAATCTGCACTGACCCACTTAAGCCCTCACTTCTCCCCTATCCCCATAACCCAATAGCCCCTCCAAGGTCAACAAGGGCAATTTAGCACGGCCAATCCACCTAACCTGCACGTCTTTGGACTGTGGGAGGAAACCGGAGCACCCGGAGGAAACCGATGCAGACACGGGGAGGACGTGCAGACTCTGCACAGACAGTGACCCAAGCCGGGAATCGAACCTGGGACCCTGGAGCTGTGAAGCCACAGTGCTATCCACTTGTGCTACCATGCTGCCACCAGTAAGATAAGGGTGAATAGTTTAAATATGGGGACAGTGGGGACAGTGCATGTGCAAATAAGGAAGGCGTAGATAGTCAAATGTGACTTAAAATGGGAAAGGATATGGATGGCTGTGTTTTGGAAAAGGTGGAATTTGGAGAAGAGGAATACGAGAAAAGGGGATGTTGGAATAATGGAGTATAATAGAAAAGAGAAAGAGAGAGCAATAGAAAGCAATCCAACAGAATGGTAGAGGATGAGATGATCAGCTGCAACAAAGACATAGAGTACAAAGAAAGATAACAATAGGCTCCACAGAATTAATCTTAACTAGTGTTATTTTCTTGGTCTGGATGAGTAATGGGCCCATCAGGGGCACAACCGGGGTTAATGCCAGGGCAATTATGTATTCATGTACTCATGAATCATGTACATGATTAATATACATGCATCATATACTGACTATCTGCCTAACTCATTCATTGATGATGAATCATTCCTAAATGATGAATTCCTAAATGTCCCACAGTGAATTATATGGATCGGCTGCGATCTCAGCTCACTGGGCAGGCGTGCTCCTGATTCTGAGTCAAAGGACAGTTGGATAACAATCTCAGGCTAGGCAACATCAGCACCGAGTGAAGGCTGATACTTCAGTGCTGTATTGAGGGAACGCTGTATCGTTGCAGGTGCCATCTCTCAGATGAGATACTGAAGTGAGGCCCTGTCCGCTCTCTCAATAGGTGGAAAGAAAATCCCATGCACCGGTTGGAAAAAGGAGCACTGCAGTTCTTCCCATGTCCTGGTCAACATTTATCTCTTCATGGATGGTTATTAAACAAACTTTTTCATAATTTCTTTCATTGATATTGTGGGATATTGCTATGCATAAGTTTGTTGCTGTGTTTCCTACATTACTACAGTGGCCACACTTCAAATCTACTCAATGAGCTCTGAAGCCCCTTGGAACATCTTGAGGTGCGAAAGATATGTTAAGAAATAGAGATAGTTTAAAGTCATTTATATTTGTTTTTGTGAGTGTTAGGAATAAGATATAGCTTTAAGTAAGCTTAATTTGTGTTTGTATATTTGTGTGTTAAGAAGAGTTAGTTTCACTTTAAACTTTGCCTGAATTTTAATCAGCTTTATTGACTCAAAACAAACACTGGGCTGTTGCCTAGCAACCAGGGGCCCACACAGAAAAGCAAGAGCATCTTAAGTGCAGTTGGAACAAGGTAGCCCAGAAGAAAACAGCATGCCACAGAAATTGCCAGAAAGGCAAGGCCACGCACGGACAGAAAGCAAGTCCAAAACTAAAGATCAGAAACATGCCAGAAAACAGAGAACGGGACAGAAGAATGTTCCAGGAAGACTGTGAAGTCAAAGAACAAATAAGAGGAATCTGTAAGGGTTCTGAGAATGGGGAGACAATAGACTCCAAAAAGGCAAAACTGCAGAAAGCAGATGGAAACCAAAGTGGACTTGTGAGAAGCCAGAGATCCAATGTGTGTCAAAGGTTGGTGACACCTTAATGTGATCTGTGATGTCGTGGTGTTCTGTTGGCATGTGTGGGTATCTGAGAGAGTGTGCAGAATGCAAAAACTGAATGCATGTGGTGATCCATGCAGAGAAAAAAATGGAAGGAGATGTTGAAATCTTGGCAGTGGATCCTTGGTGAAGACAACCGAGTAAAAGCGTTCTTTAAGAGTGGAGATTGGAAACCCTCATGTAGAAGTCAGAGTTTCAGTGAGACCAGTTGGCTCACAGTGTGAAAAGTATCTTGGGGGAATTGAGGGTAAATCAATAGAAGTTGTTTTGGGGAACATTTTTCATGAGGTTTCAGAGTGTGGGATGTCTGACCACAGCTCACCTATTAGTTTACATAGGTTGTGTACCTACTGTGAACATTAGAGTATAAGTTGGATTTTGTAACTTGTGTTATCCTTACAAAATCCAGCGGGGAGGGGGGGGGGGGGGGGGGGGGAGGTCGGAGAATTCCCCCCCCCCCCCCCCCCCGTAGTTTTGGGTGAAGGAGTAGTGTATTATAGTATATCTTTTCCTGTTTAATAAATGCTTTATTCTTTTGTTAAAAGCACTGTAGGAGCGTTTTCAGGGACTGAGTATTGAGCTGACTTTTACGTGGGACTCCTCCTCTTAGTTAGGCTCAGCTAAACACACAAAGACCTGCGGATACATCAACTCTTGCTAAGGCGGCTTTATTTTCCAAGCTTGGTCAACGTAAGAGGGAGAGCGATTTGGATAAATGCTCAAACCACTCTACTTCACATTGTTTCAGATGCAACAGTTATACAATTTCCAATGATCAATAGCTCACCTTAGTTGGACTCGGTCCAATCCTTGACGCTGTCGATTGTACCTTGACAATGAATTTTACTTTAGGCAGCATGGTGACTGCATGATCAGCTCATAATTTAGCCCCATTCTGTTCCCTGGCCATCTGTTGTTTTCCAGGATTCTTGTAATCGCTACCTCTTGTTCTCTCCTGCTCCCATCTTCCTTTATTTCAGTGGTTCCTGTTTGTATCATTGTTTGTCTGGGCGCAGGATGTTGGGGCGACTGATAAGAACTGCTTATTGAGCTGGCTATGTTATTGCTGACCACATTATTTCTGTCAGATTCTGTTTGTCTTAAGAATGTGGCCAAGTTAGCTAGCTTAAATCCCATCATGCACTGCGGCCACTGCTTTTAGCAAAAGTTTGAATACTTGTTATTGCTGTGTTCTAACAACACATATTTAATGGTTAATAATGATTACTGGGTATACTTTCTATGATTAGTCTCAATCCTCAATAAACTAACGTATATAGAGCTAATCTAGTGTTATCCACATTATGAGCCACATCCACATAACCACATTATTTCTGTCAGATTCTGTTTGTCTTAAGAATGTGGCCAAGTTAGCTAGCTTAAATCCCATCATGCACTGCGGCCACTGCTTTTAGCAAAAGTTTGAATACTTGTTATTGCTGTGTTCTAACAACACATATTTAATGGTTAATAATGATTACTGGGTATACTTTCTATGATTAGCCTCAATCTTCAATAAACTAACGTATATAGAGCTAATCTAGTGTTATGGTTATGTGGCTCTGTTTAACGGCTGCCCTCCACTTACCGAAACAAAAAAGAAAAGTTTGGATCTGTCAAGCCGGGTTCCACCCTTGTCCAGTAGTAATATCAGCTGGGATAGTAACAGGAGCCCTTATAAATGCTTCTTTTCACAGGATAGATAGTACCCACTCATGTATCTGAGAAGCTTTGCTTGCTGCCTTATCAGTTTTTATTGAAGTTATCACTCAGTAGCGTTCCTGGAAATGATCCATTAAAATAAGTGTTTTCGAACATTGTTGAGGTAGCAAGCCCAAACTTGCCAGGAGAAATTTTTAATCTAACTGTCAAAATCCCTTTGCGGGCACAGCATTCAGGTGGCTTTTTCCAGCAGTATTTGTTTCTGCCTCCGCTGAGGTTTTACTGCGATAAATAAATACATTTCCTTGATCGCACATCAACACTGTTTTCACGATTCGCGGGGGCAGAAGTTTTTGTTTATTCGAACATGGCGTATGGGCGTTGCTGGCTATGCCAGCATTTATTGCCCATCCACAATTTCCCTAAGAGTCAATCACAACCACATTGCTGTGGGTCTGGGGTCATACATAGTCCAAACCAGGTAAAGGTGGCAGATTTCCTTCCCTGTAGGATATTAGTGATTTACGACAATCGACAATAGTTTTGTGGTCATCAATAGACTTTTAATTCCAGATTATTATTGAATTCAAATATCACCATCCAGCGAGATTTGAACCTGGGTCCCCAGAGTATTGTGCTGGGTCTCTGGATTACTAGCCCAGTGACAGTACCACTACACCACCACCTCTCACTCCTTTATCCATGGGACCCATTCCAAATGGGAATGAACACAAAAATGTTCAGGGCATCACAGTGGCACAGTGGTTAGCACTGCTGCCTCACAGTGCCAGGGTCCTGGGTTCGAGTCTGACCTTGGGTGACTCTCTGTGTGGAGTTGGCACTTTGTTCCCGTGTCTGTCTTGGTTTCTTCCGGGCGCTCCGGTTTCCTCCCACAGTCCAAAGGCGTGCAGGTTAGGTGGATTGACCATGATACATTGCCTCTTCGTGTCCAAAGGTTAGGTGGGGGTTATGGGGACCAGGCAGGGAATGGGCCTGGATCGGGTGCTCTTTCGGAGGGTCAGTGCAGACTCGATGGACAGAATGGCCTCCTTCTGCACTGTCGGGATTCTACGATTCTATGACCCTCGGAAGACATCCATTATAATTCCCAACTATTCTACGATTAGTCTCAATCCTCAATAAACTAAAGTATATAGAGCCAATCTAGTGTTATCCTAGCTATCCAGCTTTAAGGTGTTTCAGCTCAGAACCCCCCCTCCTTCAAGTACATAAGCAGATTATGTGACCCTGTTTAGCAGCTGTCTTCCACTTACCGAAACGAAAAAGAAAAGTTTGGATCTATCAAGCCGGGTTCCACCCTTGTGGATGCCATTGAGGGCTTAAGTGGATTGGTGCAGACTTGATGGGCCAAATGGCCTCCTTCTGCACTGTATATTCTATGTTCTATTTATTCCATTGTTCTTGTACAAAGCAGACAGACATGCTCACTAGGACCTGATCCTGGTAGACGTTGCTTGCATTTACAATGGGGGAAGTAGGTTTCCTTCCTGTGACCATTCACCTATATTGGATTACCATTGGAGAAATAGTGCATTCAAAGACTGGCTGGTGAAACGCCCACCAGATTGGGACAAGCTCCTACAATGTTCAAATCCCACGTTGCTCCTCCTCCCAGTCTCTGCAGCTTCCTCCAGCCCTACAAGCATTTGAGGTGTCTTCACTCTTCCAACTCAGGCCTCCTTCAATAGTCCCTATCTTAATCACGCCACTAGCAGTGGCCATATATCTTTAGCTGCCCAGGACGTCAGCTCTGGAATTCCTATCCTAAAGCTTTCCGTCTCCCAAACTCTGTCTCCTCCCTGAACCGCCTCTTAAAAACCTACCCTCTGGCTAAGCTTCTGGTCACCTGATCTCAGGAATGGGTCGCACCCCTGCTTCACATGAATGAAAATCCCAATCCTGTTTCTCGATTCTCTCCAGATTTTGAGCACATTTCTAGTTCTCACGGGTGGAAAGTGCGGACTCATATCACCCTGTCCACCCTGAGTATGTCGTGGAGTTTTTGCCGGCACGGCTGGCCGGTCCGGATGGTGTTACCCATGATGCTGACTGCCTCTGCCACTTGTGCCCAGACACGGTGAGCAGTGGCAGCTGGCAGCCTCCTTCCCGGGCCGGGATACAGGGAGGTACAGCCTTGGTGAAGTGTGGAGCTGTTCTCCTTGCTGCCATCTTGTTGGCTGGGATGGTGTGTGTGTGTGTGTGTATGTGGGGAGTGAAGTGCGTACATGCGGCTGCAGCTTGTCAGCCTCCTGAGTGTCAATCACGACTCCGGCAAATCCTGTACCGTTTATCGTCAGAATCGATTGTGTTCCATGTGGCGCCGGTGCCTGCCCCTCAACAGTAGCAGAACCGGGGTAGCACGGCGACGCAGTGGGTTAGCACTGCTGCCTCATGGTGCTGAGGTCCAAGGGCAGCACGGCGACGCAGTGGTTAGCACTGCTGCCTCATGGTGCCAAGGTCCCAGGTTCAATCCCGGCTCTGGGTCACTGTCCATGTGGAGTTTGCACATTCTCCCCGTGTCTGCGTGGGTTTAACCCCCACAACCCAAAGATGTGCAGGTTAGGTGGATTGGCCACACTAAATTGCCCTTTAATTGGAAAGAATTAATTGGGTACTCTAGATTATATTAAAAAACAGTTGCAGAATTGGTCCAGGTGCAGCGCCAGTTTTGCTGTCGTGGAAGTCCATGAATCCTGCCCCGGCGGCAACACCTAGGGCCAGATTCGCCGATTCTGCGGCAATGTCCGTAGGATCCGTCTGGTTTTACAAGCAGAAGGTCGACGCCGGCCCTGCACCGATGCTCCGCCCAGTGGGGAGCTGGCAGCCACGCCATGTAAAATTACCTGCCAATACGGACGCAGAATGGCCGGGTCCATGGCCGCACATGCGCACAACTCCGGCCTGCAGCGGCTGCTCCATACAACATGGTGCCAGCTGCACACGGACCCAGCCTGCCAAAAACTGCCCCCCCTGTAACCCCTCTTGCCATCCCCGGACCACTCCCCCACCAATGCCCCCAGCTGCCGTCGAAGCCCCTCTGGCCAGAGGAACAGTCCCGTTCCCCCCCCCCCCCCCCAACTGTGGCAGCGCTGGTCACAGTCCGCAGTCGCCATGCAAGGACCCCAAAAGTGGGAGGACACGCGCCCCACACCATCGGGGATGCGGCCTATCAGGGGTGGAGCATCGGGGGAGGGCCTCAGGTGACGTCCTGAGGCCGTCCATACGGCGTGTAGCGTATTCCTTGAGTATGCCGATTTTGAGGGGGTGGAGCATCGGAAAAACAGCGCTGCCCCCCGATTCCGGCGTAATAATGGACTCTCCAGCCGATTGCCGAAAGCGATTTTGGCGTCGGCAATCGGAGAATCCCGCCCTTAGTCTCAGAAACGGAGAATCCCACCCAATTTCTTGATTAATGGCTACGGGGAGAAGGCAGGAGAATGGGGCAGAGAAACATATCAGCCATGATTGAATGGCGGAGCAAACTCGATGGGCCGAATGGCCCATTTCTGCTCCTATATCTTATGGTGTTATTTCATAGAATTTACAGTGCAGAAGGAGGCCATTTGGCTCATCGAGTCTGCACCGGCTCCTGGAAAGAGCACACTACCCAAGGTTAACACCTCCACCCTACCCCCATAACCCAGTAACCCCACCCAACACTAAGTGCAATTTTGGACACTAAGGGCAATTTATCATGGCCAATCCACCTAACCTGCACATCTTTGGACTGTGGGAGGAAACCGGAGCACCCGGAGGAAACCCACGCACACACGGGGAGGATGTGCAGACTCCGCACAGACAGTGACCCAAGCCGGAATCGAACCTGGGACCCTGGCGCTGTGAAGCGATTGTGCTATCCACAATGCTACCGTGCTGCCCTTGTTATGTGTTGCCACTTGTTGCTCTTCCCATCAATCTCTGGCCATGTGATGCAAGACCCTTGTTCTTGATTCCCTGCCCATCTCTCCAGATAGTCCATCCAACATCACCGTCTTTCTCAGACTCGATGGACTTTGTCTCTGTTACTATTGAAAATCCCGACCTTAATAAATTAGCCCTAACCTAAATTTAATAGATCTGAGTGATTTCGACTCTGTCGATATTGCTCATTAATTCGCTACATCCTGGAACTAAATTTGGCTGAAAGAACGCATTGATGCATCTGGGATTCCTCGCAGATATTAGTTGTTCAGTTGATGTTCAGTAAATGGATCTGCCTCCCTCCTGAGGCAGCTCGTCAATAAACTGTTACAGTTTCATAGTTTAACTTCTCAATCAATAAAGGAATGAGACATTCAGCAACATTTGGCACTAAGTTACCCGAGAAACTACTTTGAAGAAATTAATTGCAAAAAAGACATTGCTGGGCCACTGGGGATACCTTGCAGACCTTAACTCTATTTAATAGCCACTGCCTTTATGGAATTATTTGGCAAACTTTCCTTTCCTGCCGACAGAGGATTTGATGCCACAAATTGGTTGTTGTATAAATTGTGTTGATACACGCCATCAGATGTGATGAAGCACTGCTCATAAAATGAAGGTTTGCAACGAGATGGTATCCAAGCCAATGTTAGAACGTAGAACATACAGTGCAGAAGGAGGCCATTTGGCCCATCGAGTCTGCACCGACCTTCTTAAGCCCTCACTTCCACCCTATCCCCGTAACCCAATAACCCCTCCCAACCTTTTTGTTTGGACACTAAGGGCAATTTAGCATCGCCAATCCACCTATCCTGCACGTCTTTGGACTGTGGGAGTAAACCGGAGCACCCGGAGGAAACCCACGCAGACACGGGGAGAACGTGCAGACTCCGCACAGACAGTGACCCAAGCCGGGAATCGAACCTGGGACCCTGGCACTGTGAAGCCACAGTGATTGCTGTAAAAACCCATCTGGTTCACCAATGTTAGTTGTCATGGTCACCATTACTGAGATAAACTTTATATTCCAGATGTCTTTATTCGTGGAATTTAAATTCCACCATTGCCAGGGTGGGATTTGAACCCTTGAACCTGGAGCATTAATGTCGGCCTCTGGATTAGTCATCCAGCTACAATACCACAGCACCACCATCTGCCCCCATTAGGAGTTGTTGACCAGAAATATGGTCATAGAGGTGGGTGATAAGGACGAGAGGGAGAGAAACTAAGGTAGCATTCCAGGGTGTGGGGGTCTAGATAGCTAAAGGCACAGACACTAATGGCGAACGTTGTTCATTTGAAATGAAAATCGCTTATTGTCACAAGTAGGCTTCAATGAAGTTACTGTGAAAAGCCCCTAGTCGCCACATTCCGGCGCCTGTCCGGGGAGGCTGGTACGGGAATTTCAGATCCTGAGGAACGCTTTAATCCCCTTCGGGGAGTAATGAGTCTAACAGGTCCTGGAATGAGATTTGAAGCTGGAGGTTCTGGCTATCGAGGATGGTAGGCTGCCCACTGAGCTTTCATGCCTCCTTCAAAGTGGAGCGAAGGGAGGAGTGATTCAAAATAGGGTCAGGAATGGAGGATCACTGGGCTTGGTGCGGGCGTTGGGGGGTTGGGGGGGTGGGGGGAGAGGCATATAGGCGCATGTGGCAGGACTGCAAGATATTCGGGGTAGAGAGAGGTACAGCCATGGGGGGGGGGTTTGACAGGATGAGAATTTTAAAGTGGATGTACTGGGAAGTGGGAGATCAGGAATGATGAGAAAACGAGGAGCAAACACTAAAATGCGCAATGCTGGGATTTGAAACGAGAGACAATGTGTTAGATCACTGGTGCCCAACCTGTGGACCGCAAGCCTCCGGTGGTCCAT